>NW_027414122.1:0-31048 GCF_964106895.1 Numenius arquata
CGGAACTCTACGGAACCTGGCAGAAACACTGTGGGCCCCTACAGGCCCTTGCCGGGCACTTGCAGAACTCTGCAGGAACCCGCGGAACTTTATGGAACCCTACCAGCCCCTACGGAAGCCTAAAGACCCTTGCAGGCAGTTACGGAACGGTACAGGGCCCTAGGGAACTTTACCAGCCACTACGGAACTCTACGGGCCCCTACGGAACCTGCAGAACCCTCCAGAACCTTACAGGAATCCCACGGATTCCTACAGACTCCTGCGGGCACTTACTCAACCCTAGAGGACCCTACGGAACACTTACTGGCTCCTGCGGTACTCCAGAGGCCTCTAGGGAACCTACGAAGCTCTAACGGAACCCTATGGATCCTTACGGAACAGTACGGGCCCCTTCAGACCTCTGCGGGCGCTTATGGAAAGCTACAGGACCCTACGGAACTGTACGAGGACTCTACAGGCCCCTAGGGAACACCACAGGCCCCTACGGAACCCTACACAACCCTCCGGAAACATATGGCACCCCTACAAGCTCCTACCAACCCCTGCGGGCACTTACACAACCCTACAGGTCCCTACGGCAATCTACGGGACTCTACGGGGCCCCTAGGGAAACCCTTCAGATTTCGACGGAACCCTACGAGGCCCTCTGGAACCCTACAGAACTACTCCAGGACCCGACAGCACTCTACAAGACCCTTAGCAACACAACGGAACCTCACTAAAACCCTATGGGCTCCTACAGAACACTGCAGGTGCCTACGGAACCCCTACAGACCCCTACGGAACCCTACAGACACCTGCGGGGCACTTACGGAACCCTGCAGGCCCCTACGGAACACCTACAGGTCCATACAGAACCCCACAGGGCCCTACGGAACTTTACCAGCCACTACGGAACTCTACGGGTCCCTACGGAACCCTGCAGAACCCTCCGGAACCTTACAGAATCCCACAGACTCCTACAGACTTCTGCGGGCACTTACACAACCCTACAGGTCCCTACGGAAATCTACGGGACTCTATGGGCCCCTAGGGAACCCTATAGATTTCGATGGAACCCTACGAGCCCCTCTGGAACCCTACAGAATACTCCAGGACCCGACAGCACTCTACAAGACCCTTAGCAACACAACGGAACCTCACTAAACCCCTATGGGCTCCTACAGAACACTGCAGGCGCCTACGGAACCCTACAGACCCCTACAGAATACTACCAGCCACTACAGAAAAATATGGCCCCTACGGAACTCTACGGAACCTGGCAGAAACACTGTGGGCCCCTACAGGCCCTTGCGGGCACTTGCAGAACTCTGCAGGAACCCGCGGATCTTTATGGAACCCTACCAGCCCCTACGGAAGCCTAAAGACCCTTGCAGGCAGTTACGGAACGGTACAGGGCCCTAGGGAACTTTACCAGCCACTACGGAACTCTACGGGCCCCTACGGAACCCTGCAGAACCCTCCAGAACCTTACAGAATCCCACGGATTCCTACAGACTCCTGCGGGCACTTACTCAACCCTAGAGGACCCTACGGAACACTACTGGCTCCTGCGGTACTCCAGAGGCCTCTAGGGAACCTACGAAGCTCTACGGAACCCTATGGATCCTTACGGAACAGTACGGGCCCCTTCAGACCTCTGCGGGCGCTTATGGAAACCTACAGGACACCTACGGAACTGTACGAGACTCTACAGGCCCCTAGGGAACACCACAGGCCCCTACGGAACCCTACACAACCCTCCGGAGAACATATGGCACCCTACAAGCTCCTACCAACCCCTGCGGGCACTTACACAACCCTACAGGTCCCTACGGCAATCTACGGGACTCTACGGGCCCCTAGGGAACCCTTCAGATTTCGACGGAACCCTACGAGGCCCTCTGGAACCCTACAGAATACTCCAGGACCCGACAGCACTCTACAAGACCCTTAGGCAACACAACGGAACCTCACTAAAACCCTATGGGCTCCTACAGAACACTGCAGGTGCCTACGGAACCCTACAGACCCCTACGGAACCCTACAGACACCTGCGGGCACTTACGGAACCCTGCAGGCCCCTACGGAACCCTACAGGTCCATACAGAACCCCACAGGGCCCTACGGAACTTTACCAGCCACTACGGAACTCTACGGGTCCCTACGGAACCCTGCAGAACCCTCCGGAACCTTACAGAATCCCACAGACTCCTACAGACTTCTGCGGGCACTTACACAACCCTACAGGTCCCTACGGAAATCTACGGGACTCTATGGGCCCCTAGGGTACCCTTCAGATTTCGACGGAACCCTACGAGCCCCTCTGGAACCCTACAGAATACTCCAGGACCCGACAGCACTCTACAAGACCCTTAGCAACACAACGGAACCTCACGAAAACCCTATGGGCTCCTACAGAACACTGTAGGTGCCTACGGAAACCTACAGACCCCTACGGAATACTACCAGCCACTACAGAAAAATATGGCCCCTACGGAACTCTACGGAACCTGGCAGAAACACTGTGGGCCCCTACAGGCCCTTGCGGGCACTTGCAGAACTCTGCAGGAACCTGCGGAACTTTATGGAACCCTACCAGCCCCTACGGAAGCCTAAAGACCCTTGCAGGCAGTTACGGAACGGTACAGGGCCCTAGGGAACTTTACCAGCCACTACGGAACTCTACGGGCCCCTACGGAACCCTGCAGAACCCTCCAGAACCTTACAGAATCCCACGGATTCCTACAGACTCCTGCGGGCACTTACTCAACCCTAGAGGACCCTACGGAACACTACTGGCTCCTGCGGTACTCCAGAGGCCTCTAGGGAACCTACGAAGCTCTACGGAACCCTATGGATCCTTACGGAACAGTACGGGCCCCTTCAGACCTCTGCGGGCGCTTATGGAAACCTACAGGACCCTACGGAACTGTACGAGACTCTACAGGCCCCTAGGGAACACCACAGGCCCCTACGGAACCCTACACAACCCTCCGGAAACATATGGCACCCTACAAGCTCCTACCAACCCCTGCGGGCACTTACACAACCCTACAGGTCCCTACGGCAATCTACGGGACTCTACGGGCCCCTAGGGAACCCTTCAGATTTCGACGGAACCCTACGAGGCCCTCTGGAACCCTACAGAATACTCCAGGACCCGACAGCACTCTACAAGACCCTTAGCAACACAACGGAACCTCACTAAAACCCTATGGGCTCCTACAGAACACTGCAGGTGCCTACGGAACCCTACAGACCCCTACGGAACCCTACAGACACCTGCGGGCACTTACGGAACCCTGCAGGCCCCTACGGAACCCTACAGGTCCATACAGAACCCCACAGGGCCCTACGGAACTTTACCAGCCACTACGGAACTCTACGGGTCCCTACGGAACCCTACACAACCCTCCGGAACCTTACAGAATCCCACAGACTCCTACAGACTTCTGCGGGCACTTACACAACCCTACAGGTCCCTACGGAAATCTACGGGACTCTATGGGCCCCTAGGGAACCCTATAGATTTCGATGGAACCCTACGAGCCCCTCTGGAACCCTACAGAATACTCCAGGACCCGACAGCACTCTACAAGACCCTTAGCAACACAACGGAACCTCACTAAACCCCTATGGGCTCCTACAGAACACTGCAGGCGCCTACGGAACCCTACAGACCCCTACAGAATACTACCAGCCACTACAGAAAAATATGGCCCCTACGGAACTCTACGGAACCTGGCAGAAACACTGTGGGCCCCTACAGGCCCTTGCGGGCACTTGCAGAACTCTGCAGGAACCCGCGGAACTTTATGGAACCCTACCAGCCCCTACGGAAGCCTAAAGACCCTTGCAGGCAGTTACGGAACGGTACAGGGCCCTAGGGAACTTTACCAGCCACTACGGAACTCTACGGGCCCCTACGGAACCCTGCAGAACCCTCCAGAACCTTACAGAATCCCACGGATTCCTACAGACTCCTGCGGGCACTTACTCAACCCTAGAGGACCCTACGGAACACTACTGGCTCCTGCGGTACTCCAGAGGCCTCTAGGGAACCTACGAAGCTCTACGGAACCCTATGGATCCTTACGGAACAGTACAGGCCCCTTCAGACCTCTGCGGGCGCTTATGGAAACCTACAGGACCCTACGGAACTGTACGAGACTCTACAGGCCCCTAGGGAACACCACAGGCCCCTACGGAACCCTACACAACCCTCCGGAAACATATGGCACCCTACAAGCTCCTACCAACCCCTGCGGGCACTTACACAACCCTACAGGTCCCTACGGCAATCTACGGGACTCTACGGGCCCCTAGGGAACCCTTCAGATTTCGACGGAACCCTACGAGGCCCTCTGGAACCCTACAGAATACTCCAGGACCCGACAGCACTCTACAAGACCCTTAGCAACACAACGGAACCTCACTAAAACCCTATGGGCTCCTACAGAACACTGCAGGTGCCTACGGAACCCTACAGACCCCTACGGAACCCTACAGACACCTGCGGGCACTTACGGAACCCTGCAGGCCCCTACGGAACCCTACAGGTCCATACAGAACCCCACAGGGCCCTACGGAACTTTACCAGCCACTACGGAACTCTACGGGTCCCTACGGAACCCTGCAGAACCCTCCGGAACCTTACAGAATCCCACAGACTCCTACAGACTTCTGCGGGCACTTACACAACCCTACAGGTCCCTACGGAAATCTACGGGACTCTATGGGCCCCTAGGGTACCCTTCAGATTTCGACGGAACCCTACGAGCCCCTCTGGAACCCTACAGAATACTCCAGGACCCGACAGCACTCTACAAGACCCTTAGCAACACAACGGAACCTCACGAAAACCCTATGGGCTCCTACAGAACACTGTAGGTGCCTACGGAAACCTACAGACCCCTACGGAATACTACCAGCCACTACAGAAAAATATGGCCCCTACGGAACTCTACGGAACCTGGCAGAAACACTGTGGGCCCCTACAGGCCCTTGCGGGCACTTGCAGAACTCTGCAGGAACCTGCGGAACTTTATGGAACCCTACCAGCCCCTACGGAAGCCTAAAGACCCTTGCAGGCAGTTACGGAACGGTACAGGGCCCTAGGGAACTTTACCAGCCACTACGGAACTCTACGGGCCCCTACGGAACCCTGCAGAACCCTCCAGAACCTTACAGAATCCCACGGATTCCTACAGACTCCTGCGGGCACTTACTCAACCCTAGAGGACCCTACGGAACACTACTGGCTCCTGCGGTACTCCAGAGGCCTCTAGGGAACCTACGAAGCTCTACGGAACCCTATGGATCCTTACGGAACAGTACGGGCCCCTTCAGACCTCTGCGGGCGCTTATGGAAACCTACAGGACCCTACGGAACTGTACGAGACTCTACAGGCCCCTAGGGAACACCACAGGCCCCTACGGAACCCTACACAACCCTCCGGAAACATATGGCACCCTACAAGCTCCTACCAACCCCTGCGGGCACTTACACAACCCTACAGGTCCCTACGGCAATCTACGGGACTCTACGGGCCCCTAGGGAACCCTTCAGATTTCGACGGAACCCTACGAGGCCCTCTGGAACCCTACAGAATACTCCAGGACCCGACAGCACTCTACAAGACCCTTAGCAACACAACGGAACCTCACTAAAACCCTATGGGCTCCTACAGAACACTGCAGGTGCCTACGGAACCCTACAGACCCCTACGGAACCCTACAGACACCTGCGGGCACTTACGGAACCCTGCAGGCCCCTACGGAACCCTACAGGTCCATACAGAACCCCACAGGGCCCTACGGAACTTTACCAGCCACTACGGAACTCTACGGGTCCCTACGGAACCCTGCAGAACCCTCCGGAACCTTACAGAATCCCACAGACTCCTACAGACTTCTGCGGGCACTTACACAACCCTACAGGTCCCTACGGAAATCTACGGGACTCTATGGGCCCCTAGGGTACCCTTCAGATTTCGACGGAACCCTACGAGCCCCTCTGGAACCCTACAGAATACTCCAGGACCCGACAGCACTCTACAAGACCCTTAGCAACACAACGGAACCTCACGAAAACCCTATGGGCTCCTACAGAACACTGTAGGTGCCTACGGAACCCTACAGACCCCTACGGAACCCTACAGACACCTGCGGGCACTTACGGAACCCTGCAGGCCCCTACGGAACCCTACAGGTCCATACAGAACCCCACAGGGCCCTACGGAACTTTACCAGCCACTACGGAACTCTACGGGTCCCTACGGAACCCTACACAACCCTCCGGAACCTTACAGAATCCCACAGACTCCTACAGACTTCTGCGGGCACTTACACAACCCTACAGGTCCCTACGGAAATCTACGGGACTCTATGGGCCCCTAGGGAACCCTATAGATTTCGATGGAACCCTACGAGCCCCTCTGGAACCCTACAGAATACTCCAGGACCCGACAGCACTCTACAAGACCCTTAGCAACACAACGGAACCTCACTAAACCCCTATGGGCTCCTACAGAACACTGCAGGCGCCTACGGAACCCTACAGACCCCTACAGAATACTACCAGCCACTACAGAAAAATATGGCCCCTACGGAACTCTACGGAACCTGGCAGAAACACTGTGGGCCCCTACAGGCCCTTGCGGGCACTTGCAGAACTCTGCAGGAACCCGCGGAACTTTATGGAACCCTACCAGCCCCTACGGAAGCCTAAAGACCCTTGCAGGCAGTTACGGAACGGTACAGGGCCCTAGGGAACTTTACCAGCCACTACGGAACTCTACGGGCCCCTACGGAACCCTGCAGAACCCTCCAGAACCTTACAGAATCCCACGGATTCCTACAGACTCCTGCGGGCACTTACTCAACCCTAGAGGACCCTACGGAACACTACTGGCTCCTGCGGTACTCCAGAGGCCTCTAGGGAACCTACGAAGCTCTACGGAACCCTATGGATCCTTACGGAACAGTACGGGCCCCTTCAGACCTCTGCGGGCGCTTATGGAAACCTACAGGACCCTACGGAACTGTACGAGACTCTACAGGCCCCTAGGGAACACCACAGGCCCCTACGGAACCCTACACAACCCTCCGGAAACATATGGCACCCTACAAGCTCCTACCAACCCCTGCGGGCACTTACACAACCCTACAGGTCCCTACGGCAATCTACGGGACTCTACGGGCCCCTAGGGAACCCTTCAGATTTCGACGGAACCCTACGAGGCCCTCTGGAACCCTACAGAATACTCCAGGACCCGACAGCACTCTACAAGACCCTTAGCAACACAACGGAACCTCACTAAAACCCTATGGGCTCCTACAGAACACTGCAGGTGCCTACGGAACCCTACAGACCCCTACGGAACCCTACAGACACCTGCGGGCACTTACGGAACCCTGCAGGCCCCTACGGAACCCTACAGGTCCATACAGAACCCCACAGGGCCCTACGGAACTTTACCAGCCACTACGGAACTCTACGGGTCCCTACGGAACCCTGCAGAACCCTCCGGAACCTTACAGAATCCCACAGACTCCTACAGACTTCTGCGGGCACTTACACAACCCTACAGGTCCCTACGGAAATCTACGGGACTCTATGGGCCCCTAGGGAACCCTATAGATTTCGATGGAACCCTACGAGCCCCTCTGGAACCCTACAGAATACTCCAGGACCCGACAGCACTCTACAAGACCCTTAGCAACACAACGGAACCTCACTAAACCCCTATGGGCTCCTACAGAACACTGCAGGCGCCTACGGAACCCTACAGACCCCTACAGAATACTACCAGCCACTACAGAAAAATATGGCCCCTACGGAACTCTACGGAACCTGGCAGAAACACTGTGGGCCCCTACAGGCCCTTGCGGGCACTTGCAGAACTCTGCAGGAACCCGCGGAACTTTATGGAACCCTACCAGCCCCTACGGAAGCCTAAAGACCCTTGCAGGCAGTTACGGAACGGTACAGGGCCCTAGGGAACTTTACCAGCCACTACGGAACTCTACGGGCCCCTACGGAACCCTGCAGAACCCTCCAGAACCTTACAGAATCCCACGGATTCCTACAGACTCCTGCAGGCACTTACTCAACCCTAGAGGACCCTACGGAACACTACTGGCTCCTGCGGTACTCCAGAGGCCTCTAGGGAACCTACGAAGCTCTACGGAACCCTATGGATCCTTACGGAACAGTACGGGCCCCTTCAGACCTCTGCGGGCGCTTATGGAAAGCTACAGGACCCTACGGAACTGTACGAGACTCTACAGGCCCCTAGGGAACACCACAGGCCCCTACGGAACCCTACACAACCCTCCGGAAACATATGGCACCCTACAAGCTCCTACCAACCCCTGCGGGCACTTACACAACCCTACAGGTCCCTACGGCAATCTACGGGACTCTACGGGCCCCTAGGGAACCCTTCAGATTTCGACGGAACCCTACGAGGCCCTCTGGAACCCTACAGAATACTCCAGGACCCGACAGCACTCTACAAGACCCTTAGCAACACAACGGAACCTCACTAAAACCCTATGGGCTCCTACAGAACACTGCAGGTGCCTACGGAACCCTACAGACCCCTACGGAACCCTACAGACACCTGCGGGCACTTACGGAACCCTGCAGGCCCCTACGGAACCCTACAGGTCCATACAGAACCCCACAGGGCCCTACGGAACTTTACCAGCCACTACGGAACTCTACGGGTCCCTACGGAACCCTGCAGAACCCTCCGGAACCTTACAGAATCCCACAGACTCCTACAGACTTCTGCGGGCACTTACACAACCCTACAGGTCCCTACGGAAATCTACGGGACTCTATGGGCCCCTAGGGAACCCTATAGATTTCGATGGAACCCTACGAGCCCCTCTGGAACCCTACAGAATACTCCAGGACCGACAGCACTCTACAAGACCCTTAGCAACACAACGGAACCTCACTAAACCCCTATGGGCTCCTACAGAACACTGCAGGCGCCTACGGAACCCTACAGACCCCTACAGAATACTACCAGCCACTACAGAAAAATATGGCCCCTACGGAACTCTACGGAACCTGGCAGAAACACTGTGGGCCCCTACAGGCCCTTGCGGGCACTTGCAGAACTCTGCAGGAACCCGCGGAACTTTATGGAACCCTACCAGCCCCTACGGAAGCCTAAAGACCCTTGCAGGCAGTTACGGAACGGTACAGGGCCCTAGGGAACTTTACCAGCCACTACGGAACTCTACGGGCCCCTACGGAACCCTGCAGAACCCTCCAGAACCTTACAGAATCCCATGGATTCCTACAGACTCCTGCGGGCACTTACTCAACCCTAGAGGACCCTACGGAACACTACTGGCTCCTGCGGTACTCCAGAGGCCTCTAGGGAACCTACGAAGCTCTACGGAACCCTATGGATCCTTACGGAACAGTACGGGCCCCTTCAGACCTCTGCGGGCGCTTATGGAAACCTACAGGACCCTACGGAACTGTACGAGACTCTACAGGCCCCTAGGGAACACCACAGGCCCCTACGGAACCCTACACAACCCTCCGGAAACATATGGCACCCTACAAGCTCCTACCAACCCCTGCGGGCACTTACACAACCCTACAGGTCCCTACGGCAATCTACGGGACTCTACGGGCCCCTAGGGAACCCTTCAGATTTCGACGGAACCCTACGAGGCCCTCTGGAACCCTACAGAATACTCCAGGACCCGACAGCACTCTACAAGACCCTTAGCAACACAACGGAACCTCACTAAAACCCTATGGGCTCCTACAGAACACTGCAGGTGCCTACGGAACCCTACAGACCCCTACGGAACCCTACAGACACCTGCGGGCACTTACGGAACCCTGCAGGCCCCTACGGAACCCTACAGGTCCATACAGAACCCCACAGGGCCCTACGGAACTTTACCAGCCACTACGGAACTCTACAGGTCCCTACGGAACCCTGCAGAACCCTCCGGAACCTTACAGAATCCCACAGACTCCTACAGACTTCTGCGGGCACTTACACAACCCTACAGGTCCCTACGGAAATCTACGGGACTCTATGGGCCCCTAGGGAACCCTATAGATTTCGATGGAACCCTACGAGCCCCTCTGGAACCCTACAGAATACTCCAGGACCGACAGCACTCTACAAGACCCTTAGCAACACAACGGAACCTCACTAAACCCCTATGGGCTCCTACAGAACACTGCAGGCGCCTACGGAACCCTACAGACCCCTACAGAATACTACCAGCCACTACAGAAAAATATGGCCCCTACGGAACTCTACGGAACCTGGCAGAAACACTGTGGGCCCCTACAGGCCCTTGCGGGCACTTGCAGAACTCTGCAGGAACCCGCGGAACTTTATGGAACCCTACCAGCCCCTACGGAAGCCTAAAGACCCTTGCAGGCAGTTACGGAACGGTACAGGGCCCTAGGGAACTTTACCAGCCACTACGGAACTCTACGGGCCCCTACGGAACCCTGCAGAACCCTCCAGAACCTTACAGAATCCCATGGATTCCTACAGACTCCTGCGGGCACTTACTCAACCCTAGAGGACCCTACGGAACACTACTGGCTCCTGCGGTACTCCAGAGGCCTCTAGGGAACCTACGAAGCTCTACGGAACCCTATGGATCCTTACGGAACAGTACGGGCCCCTTCAGACCTCTGCGGGCGCTTATGGAAACCTACAGGACCCTACGGAACTGTACGAGACTCTACAGGCCCCTAGGGAACACCACAGGCCCCTACGGAACCCTACACAACCCTCCGGAAACATATGGCACCCTACAAGCTCCTACCAACCCCTGCGGGCACTTACACAACCCTACAGGTCCCTACGGCAATCTACGGGACTCTACGGGCCCCTAGGGAACCCTTCAGATTTCGACGGAACCCTACGAGGCCCTCTGGAACCCTACAGAATACTCCAGGACCCGACAGCACTCTACAAGACCCTTAGCAACACAACGGAACCTCACTAAAACCCTATGGGCTCCTACAGAACACTGCAGGTGCCTACGGAACCCTACAGACCCCTACGGAACCCTACAGACACCTGCGGGCACTTACGGAACCCTGCAGGCCCCTACGGAACCCTACAGGTCCATACAGAACCCCACAGGGCCCTACGGAACTTTACCAGCCACTACGGAACTCTACAGGTCCCTACGGAACCCTGCAGAACCCTCCGGAACCTTACAGAATCCCACAGACTCCTACAGACTTCTGCGGGCACTTACACAACCCTACAGGTCCCTACGGAAATCTACGGGACTCTATGGGCCCCTAGGGTACCCTTCAGATTTCGACGGAACCCTACGAGCCCCTCTGGAACCCTACAGAATACTCCAGGACCCGACAGCACTCTACAAGACCCTTAGCAACACAACGGAACCTCACGAAAACCCTATGGGCTCCTACAGAACACTGTAGGTGCCTACGGAAACCTACAGACCCCTACGGAATACTACCAGCCACTACAGAAAAATATGGCCCCTACGGAACTCTACGGAACCTGGCAGAAACACTGTGGGCCCCTACAGGCCCTTGTGGGCACTTGCAGAACTCTGCAGGAACCTGCGGAACTTTATGGAACCCTACCAGCCCCTACGGAAGCCTAAAGACCCTTGCAGGCAGTTACGGAACGGTACAGGGCCCTAGGGAACTTTACCAGCCACTACGGAACTCTACGGGCCCCTACGGAACCCTGCAGAACCCTCCAGAACCTTACAGAATCCCACGGATTCCTACAGACTCCTGCAGGCACTTACTCAACCCTAGAGGACCCTACGGAACACTACTGGCTCCTGCGGTACTCCAGAGGCCTCTAGGGAACCTACGAAGCTCTACGGAACCCTATGGATCCTTACGGAACAGTACGGGCCCCTTCAGACCTCTGCGGGCGCTTATGGAAAGCTACAGGACCCTACGGAACTGTACGAGACTCTACAGGCCCCTAGGGAACACCACAGGCCCCTACGGAACCCTACACAACCCTCCGGAAACATATGGCACCCTACAAGCTCCTACCAACCCCTGCGGGCACTTACACAACCCTACAGGTCCCTACGGCAATCTACGGGACTCTACGGGCCCCTAGGGAACCCTTCAGATTTCGACGGAACCCTACGAGGCCCTCTGGAACCCTACAGAATACTCCAGGACCCGACAGCACTCTACAAGACCCTTAGCAACACAACGGAACCTCACTAAAACCCTATGGGCTCCTACAGAACACTGCAGGTGCCTACGGAACCCTACAGACCCCTACGGAACCCTACAGACACCTGCGGGCACTTACGGAACCCTGCAGGCCCCTACGGAACCCTACAGGTCCATACAGAACCCCACAGGGCCCTACGGAACTTTACCAGCCACTACGGAACTCTACGGGTCCCTACGGAACCCTGCAGAACCCTCCGGAACCTTACAGAATCCCACAGACTCCTACAGACTTCTGCGGGCACTTACACAACCCTACAGGTCCCTACGGAAATCTACGGGACTCTATGGGCCCCTAGGGAACCCTATAGATTTCGATGGAACCCTACGAGCCCCTCTGGAACCCTACAGAATACTCCAGGACCCGACAGCACTCTACAAGACCCTTAGCAACACAACGGAACCTCACTAAACCCCTATGGGCTCCTACAGAACACTGCAGGCGCCTACGGAACCCTACAGACCCCTACAGAATACTACCAGCCACTACAGAAAAATATGGCCCCTACGGAACTCTACGGAACCTGGCAGAAACACTGTGGGCCCCTACAGGCCCTTGCGGGCACTTGCAGAACTCTGCAGGAACCCGCGGAACTTTATGGAACCCTACCAGCCCCTACGGAAGCCTAAAGACCCTTGCAGGCAGTTACGGAACGGTACAGGGCCCTAGGGAACTTTACCAGCCACTACGGAACTCTACGGGCCCCTACGGAACCCTGCAGAACCCTCCAGAACCTTACAGAATCCCACGGATTCCTACAGACTCCTGCAGGCACTTACTCAACCCTAGAGGACCCTACGGAACACTACTGGCTCCTGCGGTACTCCAGAGGCCTCTAGGGAACCTACGAAGCTCTACGGAACCCTATGGATCCTTACGGAACAGTACGGGCCCCTTCAGACCTCTGCGGGCGCTTATGGAAAGCTACAGGACCCTACGGAACTGTACGAGACTCTACAGGCCCCTAGGGAACACCACAGGCCCCTACGGAACCCTACACAACCCTCCGGAAACATATGGCACCCTACAAGCTCCTACCAACCCCTGCGGGCACTTACACAACCCTACAGGTCCCTACGGCAATCTACGGGACTCTACGGGCCCCTAGGGAACCCTTCAGATTTCGACGGAACCCTACGAGGCCCTCTGGAACCCTACAGAATACTCCAGGACCCGACAGCACTCTACAAGACCCTTAGCAACACAACGGAACCTCACTAAAACCCTATGGGCTCCTACAGAACACTGCAGGTGCCTACGGAACCCTACAGACCCCTACGGAACCCTACAGACACCTGCGGGCACTTACGGAACCCTGCAGGCCCCTACGGAACCCTACAGGTCCATACAGAACCCCACAGGGCCCTACGGAACTTTACCAGCCACTACGGAACTCTACGGGTCCCTACGGAACCCTGCAGAACCCTCCGGAACCTTACAGAATCCCACAGACTCCTACAGACTTCTGCGGGCACTTACACAACCCTACAGGTCCCTACGGAAATCTACGGGACTCTATGGGCCCCTAGGGAACCCTATAGATTTCGATGGAACCCTACGAGCCCCTCTGGAACCCTACAGAATACTCCAGGACCGACAGCACTCTACAAGACCCTTAGCAACACAACGGAACCTCACTAAACCCCTATGGGCTCCTACAGAACACTGCAGGCGCCTACGGAACCCTACAGACCCCTACAGAATACTACCAGCCACTACAGAAAAATATGGCCCCTACGGAACTCTACGGAACCTGGCAGAAACACTGTGGGCCCCTACAGGCCCTTGCGGGCACTTGCAGAACTCTGCAGGAACCCGCGGAACTTTATGGAACCCTACCAGCCCCTACGGAAGCCTAAAGACCCTTGCAGGCAGTTACGGAACGGTACAGGGCCCTAGGGAACTTTACCAGCCACTACGGAACTCTACGGGCCCCTACGGAACCCTGCAGAACCCTCCAGAACCTTACAGAATCCCATGGATTCCTACAGACTCCTGCGGGCACTTACTCAACCCTAGAGGACCCTACGGAACACTACTGGCTCCTGCGGTACTCCAGAGGCCTCTAGGGAACCTATGAAGCTCTACAGAACCCTATGGATCCTTACGGAACAGTACGGGCCCCTTCAGACCTCTGCGGGCGCTTATGGAAACCTACAGGACCCTACGGAACTGTACGAGACTCTACAGGCCCCTAGGGAACACCACAGGCCCCTACGGAACCCTACACAACCCTCCGGAAACATATGGCACCCTACAAGCTCCTACCAACCCCTGCGGGCACTTACACAACCCTACAGGTCCCTACGGCAATCTACGGGACTCTACGGGCCCCTAGGGAACCCTTCAGATTTCGACGGAACCCTACGAGGCCCTCTGGAACCCTACAGAATACTCCAGGACCCGACAGCACTCTACAAGACCCTTAGCAACACAACGGAACCTCACTAAAACCCTATGGGCTCCTACAGAACACTGCAGGTGCCTACGGAACCCTACAGACCCCTACGGAACCCTACAGACACCTGCGGGCACTTACGGAACCCTGCAGGCCCCTACGGAACCCTACAGGTCCATACAGAACCCCACAGGGCCCTACGGAACTTTACCAGCCACTACGGAACTCTACAGGTCCCTACGGAACCCTGCAGAACCCTCCGGAACCTTACAGAATCCCACAGACTCCTACAGACTTCTGCGGGCACTTACACAACCCTACAGGTCCCTACGGAAATCTACGGGACTCTATGGGCCCCTAGGGTACCCTTCAGATTTCGACGGAACCCTACGAGCCCCTCTGGAACCCTACAGAATACTCCAGGACCCGACAGCACTCTACAAGACCCTTAGCAACACAACGGAACCTCACGAAAACCCTATGGGCTCCTACAGAACACTGTAGGTGCCTACGGAAACCTACAGACCCCTACGGAATACTACCAGCCACTACAGAAAAATATGGCCCCTACGGAACTCTACGGAACCTGGCAGAAACACTGTGGGCCCCTACAGGCCCTTGTGGGCACTTGCAGAACTCTGCAGGAACCTGCGGAACTTTATGGAACCCTACCAGCCCCTACGGAAGCCTAAAGACCCTTGCAGGCAGTTACGGAACGGTACAGGGCCCTAGGGAACTTTACCAGCCACTACGGAACTCTACGGGCCCCTACGGAACCCTGCAGAACCCTCCAGAACCTTACAGAATCCCACGGATTCCTACAGACTCCTGCAGGCACTTACTCAACCCTAGAGGACCCTACGGAACACTACTGGCTCCTGCGGTACTCCAGAGGCCTCTAGGGAACCTACGAAGCTCTACGGAACCCTATGGATCCTTACGGAACAGTACGGGCCCCTTCAGACCTCTGCGGGCGCTTATGGAAAGCTACAGGACCCTACGGAACTGTACGAGACTCTACAGGCCCCTAGGGAACACCACAGGCCCCTACGGAACCCTACACAACCCTCCGGAAACATATGGCACCCTACAAGCTCCTACCAACCCCTGCGGGCACTTACACAACCCTACAGGTCCCTACGGCAATCTACGGGACTCTACGGGCCCCTAGGGAACCCTTCAGATTTCGACGGAACCCTACGAGGCCCTCTGGAACCCTACAGAATACTCCAGGACCCGACAGCACTCTACAAGACCCTTAGCAACACAACGGAACCTCACTAAAACCCTATGGGCTCCTACAGAACACTGCAGGTGCCTACGGAACCCTACAGACCCCTACGGAACCCTACAGACACCTGCGGGCACTTACGGAACCCTGCAGGCCCCTACGGAACCCTACAGGTCCATACAGAACCCCACAGGGCCCTACGGAACTTTACCAGCCACTACGGAACTCTACGGGTCCCTACGGAACCCTGCAGAACCCTCCGGAACCTTACAGAATCCCACAGACTCCTACAGACTTCTGCGGGCACTTACACAACCCTACAGGTCCCTACGGAAATCTACGGGACTCTATGGGCCCCTAGGGAACCCTATAGATTTCGATGGAACCCTACGAGCCCCTCTGGAACCCTACAGAATACTCCAGGACCCGACAGCACTCTACAAGACCCTTAGCAACACAACGGAACCTCACTAAACCCCTATGGGCTCCTACAGAACACTGCAGGCGCCTACGGAACCCTACAGACCCCTACAGAATACTACCAGCCACTACAGAAAAATATGGCCCCTACGGAACTCTACGGAACCTGGCAGAAACACTGTGGGCCCCTACAGGCCCTTGCGGGCACTTGCAGAACTCTGCAGGAACCCGCGGAACTTTATGGAACCCTACCAGCCCCTACGGAAGCCTAAAGACCCTTGCAGGCAGTTACGGAACGGTACAGGGCCCTAGGGAACTTTACCAGCCACTACGGAACTCTACGGGCCCCTACGGAACCCTGCAGAACCCTCCAGAACCTTACAGAATCCCACGGATTCCTACAGACTCCTGCGGGCACTTACTCAACCCTAGAGGACCCTACGGAACACTACTGGCTCCTGCGGTACTCCAGAGGCCTCTAGGGAACCTATGAAGCTCTACGGAACCCTATGGATCCTTACGGAACAGTACGGGCCCCTTCAGACCTCTGCGGGCGCTTATGGAAAGCTACAGGACCCTACGGAACTGTACGAGACTCTACAGGCCCCTAGGGAACACCACAGGCCCCTACGGAACCCTACACAACCCTCCGGAAACATATGGCACCCTACAAGCTCCTACCAACCCCTGCGGGCACTTACACAACCCTACAGGTCCCTACGGCAATCTACGGGACTCTACGGGCCCCTAGGGAACCCTTCAGATTTCGACGGAACCCTACGAGGCCCTCTGGAACCCTACAGAATACTCCAGGACCCGACAGCACTCTACAAGACCCTTAGCAACACAACGGAACCTCACTAAAACCCTATGGGCTCCTACAGAACACTGCAGGTGCCTACGGAACCCTACAGACCCCTACGGAACCCTACAGACACCTGCGGGCACTTACGGAACCCTGCAGGCCCCTACGGAACCCTACAGGTCCATACAGAACCCCACAGGGCCCTACGGAACTTTACCAGCCACTACGGAACTCTACGGGTCCCTACGGAACCCTGCAGAACCCTCCGGAACCTTACAGAATCCCACAGACTCCTACAGACTTCTGCGGGCACTTACACAACCCTACAGGTCCCTACGGAAATCTACGGGACTCTATGGGCCCCTAGGGTACCCTTCAGATTTCGACGGAACCCTACGAGCCCCTCTGGAACCCTACAGAATACTCCAGGACCCGACAGCACTCTACAAGACCCTTAGCAACACAACGGAACCTCACGAAAACCCTATGGGCTCCTACAGAACACTGTAGGTGCCTACGGAAACCTACAGACCCCTACGGAATACTACCAGCCACTACAGAAAAATATGGCCCCTACGGAACTCTACGGAACCTGGCAGAAACACTGTGGGCCCCTACAGGCCCTTGCGGGCACTTGCAGAACTCTGCAGGAACCTGCGGAACTTTATGGAACCCTACCAGCCCCTACGGAAGCCTAAAGACCCTTGCAGGCAGTTACGGAACGGTACAGGGCCCTAGGGAACTTTACCAGCCACTACGGAACTCTACGGGCCCCTACGGAACCCTGCAGAACCCTCCAGAACCTTACAGAATCCCACGGATTCCTACAGACTCCTGCAGGCACTTACTCAACCCTAGAGGACCCTACGGAACACTACTGGCTCCTGCGGTACTCCAGAGGCCTCTAGGGAACCTACGAAGCTCTACGGAACCCTATGGATCCTTACGGAACAGTACGGGCCCCTTCAGACCTCTGCGGGCGCTTATGGAAACCTACAGGACCCTACGGAACTGTACGAGACTCTACAGGCCCCTAGGGAACACCACAGGCCCCTACGGAACCCTACACAACCCTCCGGAAACATATGGCACCCTACAAGCTCCTACCAACCCTGCGGGCACTTACACAACCCTACAGGTCCCTACGGCAATCTACGGGACTCTACGGGCCCCTAGGGAACCCTTCAGATTTCGACGGAACCCTACGAGGCCCTCTGGAACCCTACAGAATACTCCAGGACCCGACAGCACTCTACAAGACCCTTAGCAACACAACGGAACCTCACTAAAACCCTATGGGCTCCTACAGAACACTGCAGGTGCCTACGGAACCCTACAGACCCCTACGGAACCCTACAGACACCTGCGGGCACTTACGGAACCCTGCAGGCCCCTACGGAACCCTACAGGTCCATACAGAAACCCACAGGGCCCTACGGAACTTTACCAGCCACTACGGAACTCTACGGGTCCCTACGGAACCCTGCAGAACCCTCCGGAACCTTACAGAATCCCACAGACTCCTACAGACTTCTGCGGGCACTTACACAACCCTACAGGTCCCTACGGAAATCTACGGGACTCTATGGGCCCCTAGGGAACCCTATAGATTTCGATGGAACCCTACGAGCCCCTCTGGAACCCTACAGAATACTCCAGGACCCGACAGCACTCTACAAGACCCTTAGCAACACAACGGAACCTCACTAAACCCCTATGGGCTCCTACAGAACACTGCAGGCGCCTACGGAACCCTACAGACCCCTACAGAATACTACCAGCCACTACAGAAAAATATGGCCCCTACGGAACTCTACGGAACCTGGCAGAAACACTGTGGGCCCCTACAGGCCCTTGCGGGCACTTGCAGAACTCTGCAGGAACCCGCGGAACTTTATGGAACCCTACCAGCCCCTACGGAAGCCTAAAGACCCTTGCAGGCAGTTACGGAACGGTACAGGGCCCTAGGGAACTTTACCAGCCACTACGGAACTCTACGGGCCCCTACGGAACCCTGCAGAACCCTCCAGAACCTTACAGAATCCCACGGATTCCTACAGACTCCTGCGGGCACTTACTCAACCCTAGAGGACCCTACGGAACACTACTGGCTCCTGCGGTACTCCAGAGGCCTCTAGGGAACCTACGAAGCTCTACGGAACCCTATGGATCCTTACGGAACAGTACGGGCCCCTTCAGACCTCTGCGGGCGCTTATGGAAAGCTACAGGACCCTACGGAACTGTACGAGACTCTACAGGCCCCTAGGGAACACCACAGGCCCCTACGGAACCCTACACAACCCTCCGGAAACATATGGCACCCTACAAGCTCCTACCAACCCCTGCGGGCACTTACACAACCCTACAGGTCCCTACGGCAATCTACGGGACTCTACGGGCCCCTAGGGAACCCTTCAGATTTCGACGGAACCCTACGAGGCCCTCTGGAACCCTACAGAATACTCCAGGACCCGACAGCACTCTACAAGACCCTTAGCAACACAACGGAACCTCACTAAAACCCTATGGGCTCCTACAGAACACTGCAGGTGCCTACGGAACCCTGCAGGCCCCTACGGAACCCTACAGACACCTGCGGGCACTTACGGAACCCTGCAGGCCCCTACGGAACCCTACAGGTCCATACAGAACCCCACAGGGCCCTACGGAACTTTACCAGCCACTACGGAACTCTACGGGTCCCTACGGAACCCTGCAGAACCCTCCGGAACCTTACAGAATCCCACAGACTCCTACAGACTTCTGCGGGCACTTACACAACCCTACAGGTCCCTACGGAAATCTACGGGACTCTATGGGCCCCTAGGGAACCCTATAGATTTCGATGGAACCCTACGAGCCCCTCTGGAACCCTACAGAATACTCCAGGACCCGACAGCACTCTACAAGACCCTTAGCAACACAACGGAACCTCACGAAACCCCTATGGGCTCCTACAGAACACTGCAGGCGCCTACGGAACCCTACAGACCCCTACGGAATACTACCAGCCACTACAGAAAAATATGGCCCCTACGGAACTCTACGGAACCTGGCAGAAACACTGTGGGCCCCTACAGGCCCTTGCGGGCGCTTGCAGAACTCTGCAGGAACCCGCGGAACTTTATGGAACCCTACCAGCCCCTACGGAAGCCTAAAGACCCTTGCAGGCAGTTACGGAACGGTACAGGGCCCTAGGGAACTTTACCAGCCACTACGGAACTCTACGGGCCCCTACGGAACCCTGCAGAACCCTCCAGAACCTTACAGAATCCCACGGATTCCTACAGACTCCTGCGGGCACTTACTCAACCCTAGAGGACCCTACGGAACACTACTGGCTCCTGCGGTACTCCAGAGGCCTCTAGGGAACCTACGAAGCTCTACGGAACCCTATGGATCCTTACGGAACAGTACGGGCCCCTTCAGACCTCTGCGGGCGCTTATGGAAAGCTACAGGACCCTACGGAACTGTACGAGACTCTACAGGCCCCTAGGGAACACCACAGGCCCCTACGGAACCCTACACAACCCTCCGGAAACATATGGCACCCTACAAGCTCCTACCAACCCCTGCGGGCACTTACACAACCCTACAGGTCCCTACGGCAATCTACGGGACTCTACGGGCCCCTAGGGAACCCTTCAGATTTCGACGGAACCCTACGAGGCCCTCTGGAACCCTACAGAATACTCCAGGACCCGACAGCACTCTACAAGACCCTTAGCAACACAACGGAACCTCACTAAAACCCTATGGGCTCCTACAGAACACTGCAGGTGCCTACGGAACCCTACAGACCCCTACGGAACCCTACAGACACCTGCGGGCACTTACGGAACCCTGCAGGCCCCTACGGAACCCTACAGGTCCATACAGAACCCCACAGGGCCCTACGGAACTTTACCAGCCACTACGGAACTCTACGGGTCCCTACGGAACCCTGCAGAACCCTCCGGAACCTTACAGAATCCCACAGACTCCTACAGACTTCTGCGGGCACTTACACAACCCTACAGGTCCCTACGGAAATCTACGGGACTCTATGGGCCCCTAGGGAACCCTATAGATTTCGATGGAACCCTACGAGGCCCTCTGGAACCCTACAGAATACTCCAGGACCCGACAGCACTCTACAAGACCCTTAGCAACACAACGGAACCTCACGAAACCCCTATGGGCTCCTACAGAACACTGCAGGCGCCTACGGAACCCTACAGACCCCTACGGAATACTACCAGCCACTACAGAAAAATATGGCCCCTACGGAACTCTACGGAACCTGGCAGAAACACTGTGGGCCCCTACAGGCCCTTGCGGGCGCTTGCAGAACTCTGCAGGAACCCGCGGAACTTTATGGAACCCTACCAGCCCCTACGGAAGCCTAAAGACCCTTGCAGGCAGTTACGGAACGGTACAGGGCCCTAGGGAACTTTACCAGCCACTACGGAACTCTACGGGCCCCTACGGAACCCTGCAGAACCCTCCAGAACCTTACAGAATCCCACGGATTCCTACAGACTCCTGCGGGCACTTACTCAACCCTAGAGGACCCTACGGAACACTACTGGCTCCTGCGGTACTCCAGAGGCCTCTAGGGAACCTACGAAGCTCTACGGAACCCTATGGATCCTTACGGAACAGTACGGGCCCCTTCAGACCTCTGCGGGCGCTTATGGAAAGCTACAGGACCCTACGGAACTGTACGAGACTCTACAGGCCCCTAGGGAACACCACAGGCCCCTACGGAACCCTACACAACCCTCCGGAAACATATGGCACCCTACAAGCTCCTACCAACCCCTGCGGGCACTTACACAACCCTACAGGTCCCTACGGCAATCTACGGGACTCTACGGGCCCCTAGGGAACCCTTCAGATTTCGACGGAACCCTACGAGGCCCTCTGGAACCCTACAGAATACTCCAGGACCCGACAGCACTCTACAAGACCCTTAGCAACACAACGGAACCTCACTAAAACCCTATGGGCTCCTACAGAACACTGCAGGTGCCTACGGAACCCTACAGACCCCTACGGAACCCTACAGACACCTGCGGGCACTTACGGAACCCTGCAGGCCCCTACGGAACCCTACAGGTCCATACAGAACCCCACAGGGCCCTACGGAACTTTACCAGCCACTACGGAACTCTACGGGTCCCTACGGAACCCTGCAGAACCCTCCGGAACCTTACAGAATCCCACAGACTCCTACAGACTTCTGCGGGCACTTACACAACCCTACAGGTCCCTACGGAAATCTACGGGACTCTATGGGCCCCTAGGGAACCCTATAGATTTCGATGGAACCCTACGAGCCCCTCTGGAACCCTACAGAATACTCCAGGACCCGACAGCACTCTACAAGACCCTTAGCAACACAACGGAACCTCACGAAACCCCTATGGGCTCCTACAGAACACTGCAGGCGCCTACGGAACCCTACAGACCCCTACAGAATACTACCAGCCACTACAGAAAAATATGGCCCCTACGGAACTCTACGGAACCTGGCAGAAACACTGTGGGCCCCTACAGGCCCTTGCGGGCACTTGCAGAACTCTGCAGGAACCCGCGGAACTTTATGGAACCCTACCAGCCCCTACGGAAGCCTAAAGACCCTTGCAGGCAGTTACGGAACGGTACAGGGCCCTAGGGAACTTTACCAGCCACTACGGAACTCTACGGGCCCCTACGGAACCCTGCAGAACCCTCCAGAACCTTACAGAATCCCACGGATTCCTACAGACTCCTGCGGGCACTTACTCAACCCTAGAGGACCCTACGGAACACTACTGGCTCCTGCGGTACTCCAGAGGCCTCTAGGGAACCTACAAAGCTCTACGGAACCCTATGGATCCTTACGGAACAGTACGGGCCCCTTCAGACCTCTGCGGGCGCTTATGGAAACCTACAGGACCCTACGGAACTGTACGAGACTCTACAGGCCCCTAGGGAACACCACAGGCCCCTACGGAACCCTACACAACCCTCCGGAAACATATGGCACCCTACAAGCTCCTACCAACCCCTGCGGGCACTTACACAACCCTACAGGTCCCTACGGAAATCTACGGGACTCTACGGGCCCCTAGGGAACCCTTCAGATTTCGACGGAACCCTACGAGGCCCTCTGGAACCCTACAGAATACTCCAGGACCCGACAGCACTCTACAAGACTCTTAGCAACACAACGGAACCTCACTAAAACCCTATGGGCTCCTACAGAACACTGCAGGTGCCTACGGAACCCTACAGACCCCTACGGAACCCTACAGACACCTGCGGGCACTTACGGAACCCTGCAGGCCCCTACGGAACCCTACAGGTCCATACAGAACCCCACAGGGCCCTACGGAACTTTACCAGCCACTACGGAACTCTACGGGTCCCTACGGAACCCTGCAGAACCCTCCGGAACCTTACAGAATCCCACAGACTCCTACAGACTTCTGCGGGCACTTACACAACCCTACAGGTCCCTACGGAAATCTACGGGACTCTATGGGCCCCTAGGGAACCCTATAGATTTCGATGGAACCCTACGAGCCCCTCTGGAACCCTACAGAATACTCCAGGACCCGACAGCACTCTACAAGACCCTTAGCAACACAACGGAACCTCACTAAACCCCTATGGGCTCCTACAGAACACTGCAGGCGCCTACGGAACCCTACAGACCCCTACAGAATACTACCAGCCACTACAGAAAAATATGGCCCCTACGGAACTCTACGGAACCTGGCAGAAACACTGTGGGCCCCTACAGGCCCTTGCGGGCACTTGCAGAACTCTGCAGGAACCCGCGGAACTTTATGGAACCCTACCAGCCCTTACGGAAGCCTAAAGACCCTTGCAGGCAGTTACGGAACGGTACAGGGCCCTAGGGAACTTTACCAGCCACTACGGAACTCTACGGGCCCCTACGGAACCCTGCAGAACCCTCCAGAACCTTACAGAATCCCACGGATTCCTACAGACTCCTGTGGGCACGTACTCAACCCTAGAGGACCCTACGGAACACTACTGGCTCCTGCGGTACTCCAGAGGCCTCTAGGGAACCTACGAAGCTCTACGGAACCCTATGGATCCTTACGGAACAGTACGGGCCCCTTCAGACCTCTGCGGGCGCTTATGGAAACCTACAGGACCCTACGGAACTGTACGAGACTCTACAGGCCCCTAGGGAACACCACAGGCCCCTACGGAACCCTACACAACCCTCCGGAAACATATGGCACCCTACAAGCTCCTACCAACCCCTGCGGGCACTTACACAACCCTACAGGTCCCTACGGCAATCTACGGGACTCTACGGGCCCCTAGGGAACCCTTCAGATTTCGACGGAACCCTACGAGGCCCTCTGGAACCCTACAGAATACTCCAGGACCCGACAGCACTCTACAAGACCCTTAGCAACACAACGGAACCTCACTAAAACCCTATGGGCTCCTACAGAACACTGCAGGTGCCTACGGAACCCTACAGACCCCTACGGAACCCTACAGACACCTGCGGGCACTTACGGAACCCTGCAGGCCCCTACGGAACCCTACAGGTCCATACAGAACCCCACAGGGCCCTACGGAACTTTACCAGCCACTACGGAACTCTACGGGCCCCTACGGAACCCTGCAGAACCCTCCAGAACCTTACAGAATCCCATGGATTCCTACAGACTCCTGCGGGCACTTACTCAACCCTAGAGGACCCTACGGAACACTACTGGCTCCTGCGGTACTCCAGAGGCCTCTAGGGAACCTACGAAGCTCTACGGAGCCCTATGGATCCTTACGGAACAGTACGGGCCCCTTCAGACCTCTGCGGGCGCTTATGGAAACCTACAGGACCCTACGGAACTGTACGAGACTCTACAGGCCCCTAGGGAACACCACAGGCCCCTACGGAACCCTACACAACCCTCCGGAAACATATGGCACCCTACAAGCTCCTACCAACCCCTGCGGGCACTTACACAACCCTACAGGTCCCTACGGCAATCTACGGGACTCTACGGGCCCCTAGGGAACCCTTCAGATTTCGACGGAACCCTACGAGGCCCTCTGGAACCCTACAGAATACTCCAGGACCCGACAGCACTCTACAAGACCCTTAGCAACACAACGGAACCTCACTAAAACCCTATGGGCTCCTACAGAACACTGCAGGTGCCTACGGAACCCTACAGACCCCTACAGAATACTACCAGCCACTACAGAAAAATATGGCCCCTACGGAACTCTACGGAACCTGGCAGAAACACTGTGGGCCCCTACAGGCCCTTGCGGGCACTTGCAGAACTCTGCAGGAACCCGCGGAACTTTATGGAACCCTACCAGCCCCTACGGAAGCCTAAAGACCCTTGCAGGCAGTTACGGAACGGTACAGGGCCCTAGGGAACTTTACCAGCCACTACGGAACTCTACGGGCCCCTACGGAACCCTGCAGAACCCTCCAGAACCTTACAGAATCCCATGGATTCCTACAGACTCCTGCGGGCACTTACTCAACCCTAGAGGACCCTACGGAACACTACTGGCTCCTGCGGTACTCCAGAGGCCTCTAGGGAACCTACGAAGCTCTACGGAGCCCTATGGATCCTTACGGAACAGTACGGGCCCCTTCAGACCTCTGCAGGCGCTTATGGAAACCTACAGGACCCTACGGAACTGTACGAGACTCTACAGGCCCCTAGGGAACACCACAGGCCCCTACGGAACCCTACACAACCCTCCGGAAACATATGGCACCCTACAAGCTCCTACCAACCCCTGCGGGCACTTACACAACCCTACAGGTCCCTACGGCAATCTACGGGACTCTACGGGCCCCTAGGGAACCCTTCAGATTTCGACGGAACCCTACGAGGCCCTCTGGAACCCTACAGAATACTCCAGGACCCGACAGCACTCTACAAGACCCTTAGCAACACAACGGAACCTCACTAAAACCCTATGGGCTCCTACAGAACACTGCAGGTGCCTACGGAACACTACAGACCCCTACGGAACCCTACAGACACCTGCGGGCACTTACGGAACCCTGCAGGCCCCTACGGAACCCTACAGGTCCATACAGAACCCCACAGGGCCCTACGGAACTTTACCAGCCACTACGGAACTCTACGGGCCCCTACGGAACCCTGCAGAACCCTCCAGAACCTTACAGAATCCCATGGATTCCTACAGACTCCTGCGGGCACTTACTCAACCCTAGAGGACCCTACGGAACACTACTGGCTCCTGCGGTACTCCAGAGGCCTCTAGGGAACCTACGAAGCTCTACGGAGCTCTATGGATCCTTACGGAACAGTACGGGCCCCTTCAGACCTCTGCGGGCGCTTATGGAAACCTACAGGACCCTACGGAACTGTACGAGACTCTACAGGCCCCTAGGGAACACCACAGGCCCCTACGGAACCCTACACAACCCTCCGGAAACATATGGCACCCTACAAGCTCCTACCAACCCCTGCGGGCACTTACACAACCCTACAGGTCCCTACGGCAATCTACGGGACTCTACGGGCCCCTAGGGAACCCTTCAGATTTCGACGGAACCCTACGAGGCCCTCTGGAACCCTACAGAATACTCCAGGACCCGACAGCACTCTACAAGACCCTTAGCAACACAACGGAACCTCACTAAAACCCTATGGGCTCCTACAGAACACTGCAGGTGCCTACGGAACCCTACAGACCCCTACGGAACCCTACAGACACCTGCGGGCACTTACGGAACCCTGCAGGCCCCTACGGAACCCTACAGGTCCATACAGAACCCCACAGGGCCCTACGGAACTTTACCAGCCACTACGGAACTCTACGGGTCCCTACGGAACCCTGCAGAACCCTCCGGAACCTTACAGAATCCCACAGACTCCTACAGACTTCTGCGAGCACTTACACAACCCTACAGGTCCCTACGGAAATCTACGGGACTCTATGGGCCCCTAGGGAACCCTATAGATTTCGATGGAACCCTACGAGGCCCTCTGGAACCCTACAGAATACTCCAGGACCCGACAGCACTCTACAAGACCCTTAGCAACACAACGGAACCTCACTAAAACCCTATGGGCTCCTACAGAACACTGCAGGTGCCTACGGAACCCTACAGACCCCTACAGAATACTACCAGCCACTACAGAAAAATATGGCCCCTACGGAACTCTACGGAACCTGGCAGAAACACTGTGGGCCCCTACAGGCCCTTGCGGGCACTTGCAGAACTCTGCAGGAACCCGCGGAACTTTATGGAACCCTACCAGCCCCTACGGAAGCCTAAAGACCCTTGCAGGCAGTTACGGAACGGTACAGGGCCCTAGGGAACTTTACCAGCCACTACGGAACTCTACGGGCCCCTACGGAACCCTGCAGAACCCTCCAGAACCTTACAGAATCCCATGGATTCCTACAGACTCCTGCGGGCACTTACTCAACCCTAGAGGACCCTACGGAACACTACTGGCTCCTGCGGTACTCCAGAGGCCTCTAGGGAACCTACGAAGCTCTACGGAGCCCTATGGATCCTTACGGAACAGTACGGGCCCCTTCAGACCTCTGCAGGCGCTTATGGAAACCTACAGGACCCTACGGAACTGTACGAGACTCTACAGGCCCCTAGGGAACACCACAGGCCCCTACGGAACCCTACACAACCCTCCGGAAACATATGGCACCCTACAAGCTCCTACCAACCCCTGCGGGCACTTACACAACCCTACAGGTCCCTACGGCAATCTACGGGACTCTACGGGCCCCTAGGGAACCCTTCAGATTTCGACGGAACCCTACGAGGCCCTCTGGAACCCTACAGAATACTCCAGGACCCGACAGCACTCTACAAGACCCTTAGCAACACAACGGAACCTCACTAAAACCCTATGGGCTCCTACAGAACACTGCAGGTGCCTACGGAACACTACAGACCCCTACGGAACCCTACAGACACCTGCGGGCACTTACGGAACCCTGCAGGCCCCTACGGAACCCTACAGGTCCATACAGAACCCCACAGGGCCCTACGGAACTTTACCAGCCACTACGGAACTCTACGGGCCCCTACGGAACCCTGCAGAACCCTCCAGAACCTTACAGAATCCCATGGATTCCTACAGACTCCTGCGGGCACTTACTCAACCCTAGAGGACCCTACGGAACACTACTGGCTCCTGCGGTACTCCAGAGGCCTCTAGGGAACCTACGAAGCTCTACGGAGCTCTATGGATCCTTACGGAACAGTACGGGCCCCTTCAGACCTCTGCGGGCGCTTATGGAAACCTACAGGACCCTACGGAACTGTACGAGACTCTACAGGCCCCTAGGGAACACCACAGGCCCCTACGGAACCCTACACAACCCTCCGGAAACATATGGCACCCTACAAGCTCCTACCAACCCCTGCGGGCACTTACACAACCCTACAGGTCCCTACGGCAATCTACGGGACTCTACGGGCCCCTAGGGAACCCTTCAGATTTCGACGGAACCCTACGAGGCCCTCTGGAACCCTACAGAATACTCCAGGACCCGACAGCACTCTACAAGACCCTTAGCAACACAACGGAACCTCACTAAAACCCTATGGGCTCCTACAGAACACTGCAGGTGCCTACGGAACCCTACAGACCCCTACAGAATACTACCAGCCACTACAGAAAAATATGGCCCCTACGGAACTCTACGGAACCTGGCAGAAACAGTGTGGGCCCCTACAGGCCCTTGCGGGCACTTGCAGAACTTTGCAGGAACCCGCGGAACTTTATGGAACCCTACCAGCCCCTACGGAAGCCTAAAGACCCTTGCAGGCAGTTACGGAACGGTACAGGGCCCTAGGGAACTTTACCAGCCACTACGGAACTCTACGGGCCCCTACGGAACCCTGCAGAACCCTCCAGAACCTTACAGAATCCCATGGATTCCTACAGACTCCTGCGGGCACTTACTCAACCCTAGAGGACCCTACGGAACACTACTGGCTCCTGCGGTACTCCAGAGGCCTCTAGGGAACCTACGAAGCTCTACGGAGCCCTATGGATCCTTACGGAACAGTACGGGCCCCTTCAGACCTCTGCGGGCGCTTATGGAAACCTACAGGACCCTACGGAACTGTACGAGACTCTACAGGCCCCTAGGGAACACCACAGGCCCCTACGGAACCCTACACAACCCTCCGGAAACATATGGCACCCTACAAGCTCCTACCAACCCCTGCGGGCACTTACACAACCCTACAGGTCCCTACGGCAATCTACGGGACTCTACGGGCCCCTAGGGAACCCTTCAGATTTCGACGGAACCCTACGAGGCCCTCTGGAACCCTACAGAATACTCCAGGACCCGACAGCACTCTACAAGACCCTTAGCAACACAACGGAACCTCACTAAAACCCTATGGGCTCCTACAGAACACTGCAGGTGCCTACGGAACACTACAGACCCCTACGGAACCCTACAGACACCTGCGGGCACTTACGGAACCCTGCAGGCCCCTACGGAACCCTACAGGTCCATACAGAACCCCACAGGGCCCTACGGAACTTTACCAGCCACTACGGAACTCTACGGGCCCCTACGGAACCCTGCAGAACCCTCCAGAACCTTACAGAATCCCATGGATTCCTACAGACTCCTGCGGGCACTTACTCAACCCTAGAGGACCCTACGGAACACTACTGGCTCCTGCGGTACTCCAGAGGCCTCTAGGGAACCTACGAAGCTCTACGGAGCTCTATGGATCCTTACGGAACAGTACGGGCCCCTTCAGACCTCTGCGGGCGCTTATGGAAACCTACAGGACCCTACAGAACTGTACGAGACTCTACAGGCCCCTAGGGAACACCACAGGCCCCTACGGAACCCTACACAACCCTCCGGAAACATATGGCACCCTACAAGCTCCTACCAACCCCTGCGGGCACTTACACAACCCTACAGGTCCCTACGGCAATCTACAGGACTCTACGGGCCCCTAGGGAACCCTTCAGATTTCGACGGAACCCTACGAGGCCCTCTGGAACCCTACAGAATACTCCAGGACCCGACAGCACTCTACAAGACCCTTAGCAACACAACGGAACCTCACTAAAACCCTATGGGCTCCTACAGAACACTGCAGGTGCCTACGGAACCCTACAGACCCCTACAGAATACTACCAGCCACTACAGAAAAATATGGCCCCTACGGAACTCTACGGAACCTGGCAGAAACACTGTGGGCCCCTACAGGCCCTTGCGGGCACTTGCAGAACTCTGCAGGAACCCGCGGAACTTTATGGAACCCTACCAGCCCCTACGGAAGCCTAAAGACCCTTGCAGGCAGTTACGGAACGGTACAGGGCCCTAGGGAACTTTACCAGCCACTACGGAACTCTACGGGCCCCTACGGAACCCTGCAGAACCCTCCAGAACCTTACAGAATCCCATGGATTCCTACAGACTCCTGCGGGCACTTACTCAACCCTAGAGGACCCTACGGAACACTACTGGCTCCTGCGGTACTCCAGAGGCCTCTAGGGAACCTACGAAGCTCTACGGAGCCCTATGGATCCTTACGGAACAGTACGGGCCCCTTCAGACCTCTGCAGGCGCTTATGGAAACCTACAGGACCCTACGGAACTGTACGAGACTCTACAGGCCCCTAGGGAACACCACAGGCCCCTACGGAACCCTACACAACCCTCCGGAAACATATGGAACCCTACAAGCTCCTACAAACCCCTGCGGGCACTTACACAACCCTACAGGTCCCTACGGCAATCTACGGGACTCTACGGGCCCCTAGGGAACCCTTCAGATTTCGACGGAACCCTACGAGGCCCTCTGGAACCCTACAGAATACTCCAGGACCCGACAGCACTCTACAAGACCCTTAGCAACACAACGGAACCTCACTAAAACCCTATGGGCTCCTACAGAACACTGCAGGTGCCTACGGAACACTACAGACC
>NW_027414123.1:0-45341 GCF_964106895.1 Numenius arquata
GGCTGGTAGTATTCCGTAGGGGTCTGTAGGTTTCCGTAGGCACCTACAGTGTTCTGTAGGAGCCCATAGGGTTTTCGTGAGGTTCCGTTGTGTTGCTAAGGGTCTTGTAGAGTGCTGTCGGGTCCTGGAGTATTCTGTAGGGTTCCAGAGGGGCTCGTAGGGTTCCGTCGAAATCTGAAGGGTACCCTAGGGGCCCATAGAGTCCCGTAGATTTCCGTAGGGACCTGTAGGGTTGTGTAAGTGCCCGCAGAAGTCTGTAGGAGTCTGTGGATTCTGTAAGGTTCCGGAGGGTTCTGCAGGGTTCCGTAGGGACCCGTAGAGTTCCGTAGTGGCTGGTAAAGTTCCGTAGGGCCCTGTGGGGTTCTGTATGGACCTGTAGGGTTCCGTAGGGGCCTGCAGGGTTCCGTAAGTGCCCGCAGGTGTCTGTAGGGTTCCGTAGGGGTCTGTAGGGTTCCGTAGGCACCTGCAGTGTTCTGTAGGAGCCCATAGGGTTTTAGTGAGGTTCCGTTGTGTTGCTAAGGGTCTTGTAGAGTGCTGTCGGGTCCTGGAGTATTCTGTAGGGTTCCAGAGGGCCTCGTAGGGTTCCGTCGAAATCTGAAGGGTTCCCTAGGGGCCCGTAGAGTCCCGTAGATTGCCGTAGGGACCTGTAGGGTTGTGTAAGTGCCCGCAGGGGTTGGTAGGAGCTTGTAGGGTGCCATATGTTTCCGGAGGGTTGTGTAGGGTTCCGTAGGGGCCTGTGGTGTTCCCTAGGGGCCTGTAGAGTCTCGTACAGTTCCGTAGGGTCCTGTAGGTTTCCATAAGCGCCCGCAGAGGTCTGAAGGGGCCCGTACTGTTCCGTAAGGATCCATAGGGTTCCGTAGAGCTTCGTAGGTTCCCTAGAGGCCTCTGGAGTACCGCAGGAGCCAGTAGTGTTCCGTAGGGTCCTCTAGGGTTGAGTAAGTGCCCGCAGGAGTCTGTAGGAATCCGTGGGATTCTGTAAGGTTCTGGAGGGTTCTGCAGGGTTCCGTAGGGGCCCGTAGAGTTCCGTAGTGGCTGGTAAAGTTCCCTAGGGCCCTGTACCGTTCCGTAACTGCCTGCAAGGGTCTTTAGGCTTCCGTAGGGGCTGGTAGGGTTCCATAAAGATCCGCGGGTTCCTGCAGAGTTCTGCAAGTGCCCGCAAGGGCCTGTAGGGGCCCACAGTGTTTCTGCCAGGTTCCGTAGAGTTCCGTAGGGGCCATATTTTTCTGTAGTGGCTGGTAGTATTCTGTAGGGGTCTGTAGGGTTCCGTAGGCGCCTGCAGTGTTCTGTAGGAGCCCATAGGGGTTTAGTGAGGTTCCGTTGTGTTGCTAAGGGTCTTGTAGAGTGCTGTCGGGTCCTGGAGTATTCTGTAGGGTTCCAGAGGGGCTCGTAGGGTTCCATCGAAATCTATAGGGTTCCCTAGGGGCCCATAGAGTCCCGTAGATTTCCGTAGGGACCTGTAGGGTTGTGTAAGTGCCCGCAGAAGTCTGTAGGAGTCTGTGGGATTCTGTAAGGTTCCGGAGGGTTCTGCAGGGTTCCGTAGGGACCCGTAGAGTTCCGTAGTGGCTGGTAAAGTTCCGTAGGGCCCTGTGGGGTTCTGTATGGACCTGTAGGGTTCCGTAGGGGCCTGCAGGGTTCCGTAAGTGCCCGCAGGTGTCTGTAGGGTTCCGTAGGGGTCTGTAGGGTTCCGTAGGCACCTGCAGTGTTCTGTAGGAGCCCATAGGGTTTTAGTGAGGTTCCGTTGTGTTGCTAAGGGTCTTGTAGAGTGCTGTCGGGTCCTGGAGTATTCTGTAGGGTTCCAGAGGGCCTCGTAGGGTTCCGTCGAAATCTGAAGGGTTCCCTAGGGGCCCGTAGAGTCCCGTAGATTGCCGTAGGGACCTGTAGGGTTGTGTAAGTGCCCGCAGGGGTTGGTAGGAGCTTGTAGGGTGCCATATGTTTCCGGAGGGTTGTGTAGGGTTCCGTAGGGGCCTGTGGTGTTCCCTAGGGGCCTGTAGAGTCTCGTACAGTTCCGTAGGGTCCTGTAGCTTTCCATAAGCGCCCGCAGAGGTCTGAAGGGGCCCGTACTGTTCCGTAAGGATCCATAGGGTTCCGTAGAGCTTCGTAGGTTCCCTAGAGGCCTCTGGAGTACCGCAGGAGCCAGTAGTGTTCCGTAGGGTCCTCTAGGGTTGAGTAAGTGCCCGCAGGAGTCTGTAGGAATCCGTGGGATTCTGTAAGGTTCTGGAGGGTTCTGCAGGGTTCCGTAGGGGCCCGTAGAGTTCCGTAGTGGCTGGTAAAGTTCCCTAGGGCCCTGTACCGTTCCGTAACTGCCTGCAAGGGTCTTTAGGCTTCCGTAGGGGCTGGTAGGGTTCCATAAAGTTCCGCGGGTTCCTGCAGAGTTCTGCAAGTGCCCGCAAGGGCCTGTAGGGGCCCACAGTGTTTCTGCCAGGTTCCGTAGAGTTCCGTAGGGGCCATATTTTTCTGTAGTGGCTGGTAGTATTCTGTAGGGGTCTGTAGGGTTCCGTAGGCGCCTGCAGTGTTCTGTAGGAGCCCATAGGGGTTTAGTGAGGTTCCGTTGTGTTGCTAAGGGTCTTGTAGAGTGCTGTCGGGTCCTGGAGTATTCTGTAGGGTTCCAGAGGGGCTCGTAGGGTTCCATCGAAATCTATAGGGTTCCCTAGGGGCCCATAGAGTCCCGTAGATTTCCGTAGGGACCTGTAGGGTTGTGTAAGTGCCCGCAGAAGTCTGTAGGAGTCTGTGGGATTCTGTAAGGTTCCGGAGGGTTCTGCAGGGTTCCGTAGGGACCCGTAGAGTTCCGTAGTGGCTGGTAAAGTTCCGTAGGGCCCTGTGGGGTTCTGTATGGACCTGTAGGGTTCCGTAGGGGCCTGCAGGGTTCCGTAAGTGCCCGCAGGTGTCTGTAGGGTTCCGTAGGGGTCTGTAGGGTTCCGTAGGCACCTGCAGTGTTCTGTAGGAGCCCATAGGGTTTTAGTGAGGTTCCGTTGTGTTGCTAAGGGTCTTGTAGAGTGCTGTCGGGTCCTGGAGTATTCTGTAGGGTTCCAGAGGGCCTCGTAGGGTTCCGTCGAAATCTGAAGGGTTCCCTAGGGGCCCGTAGAGTCCCGTAGATTGCCGTAGGGACCTGTAGGGTTGTGTAAGTGCCCGCAGGGGTTGGTAGGAGCTTGTAGGGTGCCATATGTTTCCGGAGGGTTGTGTAGGGTTCCGTAGGGGCCTGTGGTGTTCCCTAGGGGCCTGTAGAGTCTCGTACAGTTCCGTAGGGTCCTGTAGGTTTCCATAAGCGCCCGCAGAGGTCTGAAGGGGCCCGTACTGTTCCGTAAGGATCCATAGGGTTCCGTAGAGCTTCGTAGGTTCCCTAGAGGCCTCTGGAGTACCGCAGGAGCCAGTAGTGTTCCGTAGGGTCCTCTAGGGTTGAGTAAGTGCCCGCAGGAGTCTGTAGGAATCCGTGGGATTCTGTAAGGTTCTGGAGGGTTCTGCAGGGTTCCGTAGGGGCCCGTAGAGTTCCGTAGTGGCTGGTAAAGTTCCCTAGGGCCCTGTACCGTTCCGTAACTGCCTGCAAGGGTCTTTAGGCTTCCGTAGGGGCTGGTAGGGTTCCATAAAGTTCCGCAGGTTCCTGCAGAGTTCTGCAAGTGCCCGCAAGGGCCTGTAGGGGCCCACAGTGTTTCTGCCAGGTTCCGTAGAGTTCCGTAGGGGCCATATTTTTCTGTAGTGGCTGGTAGTATTCCGTAGGGGTCTGTAGGTTTCCGTAGGCACCTACAGTGTTCTGTAGGAGCCCATAGGGTTTTCGTGAGGTTCCGTTGTGTTGCTAAGGGTCTTGTAGAGTGCTGTCGGGTCCTGGAGTATTCTGTAGGGTTCCAGAGGGGCTCGTAGGGTTCCGTCGAAATCTGAAGGGTACCCTAGGGGCCCATAGAGTCCCGTAGATTTCCGTAGGGACCTGTAGGGTTGTGTAAGTGCCCGCAGAAGTCTGTAGGAGTCTGTGGGATTCTGTAAGGTTCCGGAGGGTTCTGCAGGGTTCCGTAGGGACCCGTAGAGTTCCGTAGTGGCTGGTAAAGTTCCGTAGGGCCCTGTGGGGTTCTGTATGGACCTGTAGGGTTCCGTAGGGGCCTGCAGGGTTCCGTAAGTGCCCGCAGGTGTCTGTAGGGTTCCGTAGGGGTCTGTAGGGTTCCGTAGGCACCTGCAGTGTTCTGTAGGAGCCCATAGGGTTTTAGTGAGGTTCCGTTGTGTTGCTAAGGGTCTTGTAGAGTGCTGTCGGGTCCTGGAGTATTCTGTAGGGTTCCAGAGGGCCTCGTAGGGTTCCGTCGAAATCTGAAGGGTTCCCTAGGGGCCCGTAGAGTCCCGTAGATTGCCGTAGGGACCTGTAGGGTTGTGTAAGTGCCCGCAGGGGTTGGTAGGAGCTTGTAGGGTGCCATATGTTTCCGGAGGGTTGTGTAGGGTTCCGTAGGGGCCTGTGGTGTTCCCTAGGGGCCTGTAGAGTCTCGTACAGTTCCGTAGGGTCCTGTAGGTTTCCATAAGCGCCCGCAGAGGTCTGAAGGGGCCCGTACTGTTCCGTAAGGATCCATAGGGTTCCGTAGAGCTTCGTAGGTTCCCTAGAGGCCTCTGGAGTACCGCAGGAGCCAGTAGTGTTCCGTAGGGTCCTCTAGGGTTGAGTAAGTGCCCGCAGGAGTCTGTAGGAATCCGTGGGATTCTGTAAGGTTCTGGAGGGTTCTGCAGGGTTCCGTAGGGGCCCGTAGAGTTCCGTAGTGGCTGGTAAAGTTCCCTAGGGCCCTGTACCGTTCCGTAACTGCCTGCAAGGGTCTTTAGGCTTCCGTAGGGGCTGGTAGGGTTCCATAAAGTTCCGCGGGTTCCTGCAGAGTTCTGCAAGTGCCCGCAAGGGCCTGTAGGGGCCCAGAGTGTTTCTGCCAGGTTCCGTAGAGTTCCGTAGGGGCCATATTTTTCTGTAGTGGCTGGTAGTATTCTGTAGGGGTCTGTAGGGTTCCGTAGGCGCCTGCAGTGTTCTGTAGGAGCCCATAGGGGTTTAGTGAGGTTCCGTTGTGTTGCTAAGGGTCTTGTAGAGTGCTGTCGGGTCCTGGAGTATTCTGTAGGGTTCCAGAGGGGCTCGTAGGGTTCCGTCGAAATCTATAGGGTTCCCTAGGGGCCCATAGAGTCCCGTAGATTTCCGTAGGGACCTGTAGGGTTGTGTAAGTGCCCGCAGAAGTCTGTAGGAGTCTGTGGGATTCTGTAAGGTTCCGGAGGGTTCTGCAGGGTTCCGTAGGGACCCGTAGAGTTCCGTAGTGGCTGGTAAAGTTCCGTAGGGCCCTGTGGGGTTCTGTATGGACCTGTAGGGTTCCGTAGGGGCCTGCAGGGTTCCGTAAGTGCCCGCAGGTGTCTGTAGGGTTCCGTAGGGGTCTGTAGGGTTCCGTAGGCACCTGCAGTGTTCTGTAGGAGCCCATAGGGTTTTAGTGAGGTTCCGTTGTGTTGCTAAGGGTCTTGTAGAGTGCTGTCGGGTCCTGGAGTATTCTGTAGGGTTCCAGAGGGCCTCGTAGGGTTCCGTCGAAATCTGAAGGGTTCCCTAGGGGCCCGTAGAGTCCCGTAGATTGCCGTAGGGACCTGTAGGGTTGTGTAAGTGCCCGCAGGGGTTGGTAGGAGCTTGTAGGGTGCCATATGTTTCCGGAGGGTTGTGTAGGGTTCCGTAGGGGCCTGTGGTGTTCCCTAGGGGCCTGTAGAGTCTCGTACAGTTCCGTAGGGTCCTGTAGGTTTCCATAAGCGCCCGCAGAGGTCTGAAGGGGCCCGTACTGTTCCGTAAGGATCCATAGGGTTCCGTAGAGCTTCGTAGGTTCCCTAGAGGCCTCTGGAGTACCGCAGGAGCCAGTAGTGTTCCGTAGGGTCCTCTAGGGTTGAGTAAGTGCCTGCAGGAGTCTGTAGGAATCCGTGGGATTCTGTAAGGTTCTGGAGGGTTCTGCAGGGTTCCGTAGGGGCCCGTAGAGTTCCGTAGTGGCTGGTAAAGTTCCCTAGGGCCCTGTACCGTTCCGTAACTGCCTGCAAGGGTCTTTAGGCTTCCGTAGGGGCTGGTAGGGTTCCATAAAGTTCCGCAGGTTCCTGCAGAGTTCTGCAAGTGCCCGCAAGGGCCTGTAGGGGCCCACAGTGTTTCTGCCAGGTTCCGTAGAGTTCCGTAGGGGCCATATTTTTCTGTAGTGGCTGGTAGTATTCCGTAGGGGTCTGTAGGTTTCCGTAGGCACCTACAGTGTTCTGTAGGAGCCCATAGGGTTTTCGTGAGGTTCCGTTGTGTTGCTAAGGGTCTTGTAGAGTGCTGTCGGGTCCTGGAGTATTCTGTAGGGTTCCAGAGGGGCTCGTAGGGTTCCGTCGAAATCTGAAGGGTACCCTAGGGGCCCATAGAGTCCCGTAGATTTCCGTAGGGTCCTCTAGGGTTGAGTAAGTGCCTGCAGAAGTCTGTAGGAGTCTGTGGGATTCTGTAAGGTTCCGGAGGGTTCTGCAGGGTTCCGTAGGGACCCGTAGAGTTCCGTAGTGGCTGGTAAAGTTCCGTAGGGCCCTGTGGGGTTCTGTATGGACCTGTAGGGTTCCGTAGGGGCCTGCAGGGTTCCGTAAGTGCCCGCAGGTGTCTGTAGGGTTCCGTAGGGGTCTGTAGGGTTCCGTAGGCACCTGCAGTGTTCTGTAGGAGCCCATAGGGTTTTAGTGAGGTTCCGTTGTGTTGCTAAGGGTCTTGTAGAGTGCTGTCGGGTCCTGGAGTATTCTGTAGGGTTCCAGAGGGCCTCGTAGGGTTCCGTCGAAATCTGAAGGGTTCCCTAGGGGCCCGTAGAGTCCCGTAGATTGCCGTAGGGACCTGTAGGGTTGTGTAAGTGCCCGCAGGGGTTGGTAGGAGCTTGTAGGGTGCCATATGTTTCCGGAGGGTTGTGTAGGGTTCCGTAGGGGCCTGTGGTGTTCCCTAGGGGCCTGTAGAGTCTCGTACAGTTCCGTAGGGTCCTGTAGGTTTCCATAAGCGCCCGCAGAGGTCTGAAGGGGCCCGTACTGTTCCGTAAGGATCCATAGGGTTCCGTAGAGCTTCGTAGGTTCCCTAGAGGCCTCTGGAGTACCGCAGGAGCCAGTAGTGTTCCGTAGGGTCCTCTAGGGTTGAGTAAGTGCCTGCAGGAGTCTGTAGGAATCCGTGGGATTCTGTAAGGTTCTGGAGGGTTCTGCAGGGTTCCGTAGGGGCCCGTAGAGTTCCGTAGTGGCTGGTAAAGTTCCCTAGGGCCCTGTACCGTTCCGTAACTGCCTGCAAGGGTCTTTAGGCTTCCGTAGGGGCTGGTAGGGTTCCATAAAGTTCCGCAGGTTCCTGCAGAGTTCTGCAAGTGCCCGCAAGGGCCTGTAGGGGCCCACAGTGTTTCTGCCAGGTTCCGTAGAGTTCCGTAGGGGCCATATTTTTCTGTAGTGGCTGGTAGTATTCCGTAGGGGTCTGTAGGTTTCCGTAGGCACCTACAGTGTTCTGTAGGAGCCCATAGGGTTTTCGTGAGGTTCCGTTGTGTTGCTAAGGGTCTTGTAGAGTGCTGTCGGGTCCTGGAGTATTCTGTAGGGTTCCAGAGGGGCTCGTAGGGTTCCGTCGAAATCTGAAGGGTACCCTAGGGGCCCATAGAGTCCCGTAGATTTCCGTAGGGACCTGTAGGGTTGTGTAAGTGCCCGCAGAAGTCTGTAGGAGTCTGTGGGATTCTGTAAGGTTCCGGAGGGTTCTGCAGGGTTCCGTAGGGACCCGTAGAGTTCCGTAGTGGCTGGTAAAGTTCCGTAGGGCCCTGTGGGGTTCTGTATGGACCTGTAGGGTTCCGTAGGGGCCTGCAGGGTTCCGTAAGTGCCCGCAGGTGTCTGTAGGGTTCCGTAGGGGTCTGTAGGGTTCCGTAGGCACCTGCAGTGTTCTGTAGGAGCCCATAGGGTTTTAGTGAGGTTCCGTTGTGTTGCTAAGGGTCTTGTAGAGTGCTGTCGGGTCCTGGAGTATTCTGTAGGGTTCCAGAGGGCCTCGTAGGGTTCCGTCGAAATCTGAAGGGTTCCCTAGGGGCCCGTAGAGTCCCGTAGATTGCCGTAGGGACCTGTAGGGTTGTGTAAGTGCCCGCAGGGGTTGGTAGGAGCTTGTAGGGTGCCATATGTTTCCGGAGGGTTGTGTAGGGTTCCGTAGGGGCCTGTGGTGTTCCCTAGGGGCCTGTAGAGTCTCGTACAGTTCCGTAGGGTCCTGTAGCTTTCCATAAGCGCCCGCAGAGGTCTGAAGGGGCCCGTACTGTTCCGTAAGGATCCATAGGGTTCCGTAGAGCTTCGTAGGTTCCCTAGAGGCCTCTGGAGTACCGCAGGAGCCAGTAGTGTTCCGTAGGGTCCTCTAGGGTTGAGTAAGTGCCCGCAGGAGTCTGTAGGAATCCGTGGGATTCTGTAAGGTTCTGGAGGGTTCTGCAGGGTTCCGTAGGGGCCCGTAGAGTTCCGTAGTGGCTGGTAAAGTTCCCTAGGGCCCTGTACCGTTCCGTAACTGCCTGCAAGGGTCTTTAGGCTTCCGTAGGGGCTGGTAGGGTTCCATAAAGTTCCGCGGGTTCCTGCAGAGTTCTGCAAGTGCCCGCAAGGGCCTGTAGGGGCCCACAGTGTTTCTGCCAGGTTCCGTAGAGTTCCGTAGGGGCCATATTTTTCTGTAGTGGCTGGTAGTATTCTGTAGGGGTCTGTAGGGTTCCGTAGGCGCCTGCAGTGTTCTGTAGGAGCCCATAGGGGTTTAGTGAGGTTCCGTTGTGTTGCTAAGGGTCTTGTAGAGTGCTGTCGGGTCCTGGAGTATTCTGTAGGGTTCCAGAGGGGCTCGTAGGGTTCCATCGAAATCTATAGGGTTCCCTAGGGGCCCATAGAGTCCCGTAGATTTCCGTAGGGACCTGTAGGGTTGTGTAAGTGCCCGCAGAAGTCTGTAGGAGTCTGTGGGATTCTGTAAGGTTCCGGAGGGTTCTGCAGGGTTCCGTAGGGACCCGTAGAGTTCCGTAGTGGCTGGTAAAGTTCCGTAGGGCCCTGTGGGGTTCTGTATGGACCTGTAGGGTTCCGTAGGGGCCTGCAGGGTTCCGTAAGTGCCCGCAGGTGTCTGTAGGGTTCCGTAGGGGTCTGTAGGGTTCCGTAGGCACCTGCAGTGTTCTGTAGGAGCCCATAGGGTTTTAGTGAGGTTCCGTTGTGTTGCTAAGGGTCTTGTAGAGTGCTGTCGGGTCCTGGAGTATTCTGTAGGGTTCCAGAGGGCCTCGTAGGGTTCCGTCGAAATCTGAAGGGTTCCCTAGGGGCCCGTAGAGTCCCGTAGATTGCCGTAGGGACCTGTAGGGTTGTGTAAGTGCCCGCAGGGGTTGGTAGGAGCTTGTAGGGTGCCATATGTTTCCGGAGGGTTGTGTAGGGTTCCGTAGGGGCCTGTGGTGTTCCCTAGGGGCCTGTAGAGTCTCGTACAGTTCCGTAGGGTCCTGTAGCTTTCCATAAGCGCCCGCAGAGGTCTGAAGGGGCCCGTACTGTTCCGTAAGGATCCATAGGGTTCCGTAGAGCTTCATAGGTTCCCTAGAGGCCTCTGGAGTACCGCAGGAGCCAGTAGTGTTCCGTAGGGTCCTCTAGGGTTGAGTAAGTGCCCGCAGGAGTCTGTAGGAATCCGTGGGATTCTGTAAGGTTCTGGAGGGTTCTGCAGGGTTCCGTAGGGGCCCGTAGAGTTCCGTAGTGGCTGGTAAAGTTCCCTAGGGCCCTGTACCGTTCCGTAACTGCCTGCAAGGGTCTTTAGGCTTCCGTAGGGGCTGGTAGGGTTCCATAAAGTTCCGCGGGTTCCTGCAGAGTTCTGCAAGTGCCCGCAAGGGCCTGTAGGGGCCCACAGTGTTTCTGCCAGGTTCCGTAGAGTTCCGTAGGGGCCATATTTTTCTGTAGTGGCTGGTAGTATTCTGTAGGGGTCTGTAGGGTTCCGTAGGCGCCTGCAGTGTTCTGTAGGAGCCCATAGGGGTTTAGTGAGGTTCCGTTGTGTTGCTAAGGGTCTTGTAGAGTGCTGTCGGGTCCTGGAGTATTCTGTAGGGTTCCAGAGGGGCTCGTAGGGTTCCATCGAAATCTATAGGGTTCCCTAGGGGCCCATAGAGTCCCGTAGATTTCCGTAGGGACCTGTAGGGTTGTGTAAGTGCCCGCAGAAGTCTGTAGGAGTCTGTGGGATTCTGTAAGGTTCCGGAGGGTTCTGCAGGGTTCCGTAGGGACCCGTAGAGTTCCGTAGTGGCTGGTAAAGTTCCGTAGGGCCCTGTGGGGTTCTGTATGGACCTGTAGGGTTCCGTAGGGGCCTGCAGGGTTCCGTAAGTGCCCGCAGGTGTCTGTAGGGTTCCGTAGGGGTCTGTAGGGTTCCGTAGGCACCTGCAGTGTTCTGTAGGAGCCCATAGGGTTTTAGTGAGGTTCCGTTGTGTTGCTAAGGGTCTTGTAGAGTGCTGTCGGGTCCTGGAGTATTCTGTAGGGTTCCAGAGGGCCTCGTAGGGTTCCGTCGAAATCTGAAGGGTTCCCTAGGGGCCCGTAGAGTCCCGTAGATTGCCGTAGGGACCTGTAGGGTTGTGTAAGTGCCCGCAGGGGTTGGTAGGAGCTTGTAGGGTGCCATATGTTTCCGGAGGGTTGTGTAGGGTTCCGTAGGGGCCTGTGGTGTTCCCTAGGGGCCTGTAGAGTCTCGTACAGTTCCGTAGGGTCCTGTAGGTTTCCATAAGCGCCCGCAGAGGTCTGAAGGGGCCCGTACTGTTCCGTAAGGATCCATAGGGTTCCGTAGAGCTTCGTAGGTTCCCTAGAGGCCTCTGGAGTACCGCAGGAGCCAGTAGTGTTCCGTAGGGTCCTCTAGGGTTGAGTAAGTGCCCGCAGGAGTCTGTAGGAATCCGTGGGATTCTGTAAGGTTCTGGAGGGTTCTGCAGGGTTCCGTAGGGGCCCGTAGAGTTCCGTAGTGGCTGGTAAAGTTCCCTAGGGCCCTGTACCGTTCCGTAACTGCCTGCAAGGGTCTTTAGGCTTCCGTAGGGGCTGGTAGGGTTCCATAAAGTTCCGCGGGTTCCTGCAGAGTTCTGCAAGTGCCCGCAAGGGCCTGTAGGGGCCCACAGTGTTTCTGCCAGGTTCCGTAGAGTTCCGTAGGGGCCATATTTTTCTGTAGTGGCTGGTAGTATTCCGTAGGGGTCTGTAGGTTTCCGTAGGCACCTACAGTGTTCTGTAGGAGCCCATAGGGTTTTCGTGAGGTTCCGTTGTGTTGCTAAGGGTCTTGTAGAGTGCTGTCGGGTCCTGGAGTATTCTGTAGGGTTCCAGAGGGGCTCGTAGGGTTCCGTCGAAATCTGAAGGGTACCCTAGGGGCCCATAGAGTCCCGTAGATTTCCGTAGGGACCTGTAGGGTTGTGTAAGTGCCCGCAGAAGTCTGTAGGAGTCTGTGGGATTCTGTAAGGTTCCGGAGGGTTCTGCAGGGTTCCGTAGGGACCCGTAGAGTTCCGTAGTGGCTGGTAAAGTTCCGTAGGGCCCTGTGGGGTTCTGTATGGACCTGTAGGGTTCCGTAGGGGCCTGCAGGGTTCCGTAAGTGCCCGCAGGTGTCTGTAGGGTTCCGTAGGGGTCTGTAGGGTTCCGTAGGCACCTGCAGTGTTCTGTAGGAGCCCATAGGGTTTTAGTGAGGTTCCGTTGTGTTGCTAAGGGTCTTGTAGAGTGCTGTCGGGTCCTGGAGTATTCTGTAGGGTTCCAGAGGGCCTCGTAGGGTTCCGTCGAAATCTGAAGGGTTCCCTAGGGGCCCGTAGAGTCCCGTAGATTGCCGTAGGGACCTGTAGGGTTGTGTAAGTGCCCGCAGGGGTTGGTAGGAGCTTGTAGGGTGCCATATGTTTCCGGAGGGTTGTGTAGGGTTCCGTAGGGGCCTGTGGTGTTCCCTAGGGGCCTGTAGAGTCTCGTACAGTTCCGTAGGGTCCTGTAGCTTTCCATAAGCGCCCGCAGAGGTCTGAAGGGGCCCGTACTGTTCCGTAAGGATCCATAGGGTTCCGTAGAGCTTCGTAGGTTCCCTAGAGGCCTCTGGAGTACCGCAGGAGCCAGTAGTGTTCCGTAGGGTCCTCTAGGGTTGAGTAAGTGCCCGCAGGAGTCTGTAGGAATCCGTGGGATTCTGTAAGGTTCTGGAGGGTTCTGCAGGGTTCCGTAGGGGCCCGTAGAGTTCCGTAGTGGCTGGTAAAGTTCCCTAGGGCCCTGTACCGTTCCGTAACTGCCTGCAAGGGTCTTTAGGCTTCCGTAGGGGCTGGTAGGGTTCCATAAAGTTCCGCAGGTTCCTGCAGAGTTCTGCAAGTGCCCGCAAGGGCCTGTAGGGGCCCACAGTGTTTCTGCCAGGTTCCGTAGAGTTCCGTAGGGGCCATATTTTTCTGTAGTGGCTGGTAGTATTCCGTAGGGGTCTGTAGGTTTCCGTAGGCACCTACAGTGTTCTGTAGGAGCCCATAGGGTTTTCGTGAGGTTCCGTTGTGTTGCTAAGGGTCTTGTAGAGTGCTGTCGGGTCCTGGAGTATTCTGTAGGGTTCCAGAGGGGCTCGTAGGGTTCCGTCGAAATCTGAAGGGTACCCTAGGGGCCCATAGAGTCCCGTAGATTTCCGTAGGGACCTGTAGGGTTGTGTAAGTGCCCGCAGAAGTCTGTAGGAGTCTGTGGGATTCTGTAAGGTTCCGGAGGGTTCTGCAGGGTTCCGTAGGGACCCGTAGAGTTCCGTAGTGGCTGGTAAAGTTCCGTAGGGCCCTGTGGGGTTCTGTATGGACCTGTAGGGTTCCGTAGGGGCCTGCAGGGTTCCGTAAGTGCCCGCAGGTGTCTGTAGGGTTCCGTAGGGGTCTGTAGGGTTCCGTAGGCACCTGCAGTGTTCTGTAGGAGCCCATAGGGTTTTAGTGAGGTTCCGTTGTGTTGCTAAGGGTCTTGTAGAGTGCTGTCGGGTCCTGGAGTATTCTGTAGGGTTCCAGAGGGCCTCGTAGGGTTCCGTCGAAATCTGAAGGGTTCCCTAGGGGCCCGTAGAGTCCCGTAGATTGCCGTAGGGACCTGTAGGGTTGTGTAAGTGCCCGCAGGGGTTGGTAGGAGCTTGTAGGGTGCCATATGTTTCCGGAGGGTTGTGTAGGGTTCCGTAGGGGCCTGTGGTGTTCCCTAGGGGCCTGTAGAGTCTCGTACAGTTCCGTAGGGTCCTGTAGGTTTCCATAAGCGCCCGCAGAGGTCTGAAGGGGCCTGTACTGTTCCGTAAGGATCCATAGGGTTCCGTAGAGCTTCGTAGGTTCCCTAGAGGCCTCTGGAGTACCGCAGGAGCCAGTAGTGTTCCGTAGGGTCCTCTAGGGTTGAGTAAGTGCCCGCAGGAGTCTGTAGGAATCCGTGGGATTCTGTAAGGTTCTGGAGGGTTCTGCAGGGTTCCGTAGGGGCCCGTAGAGTTCCGTAGTGGCTGGTAAAGTTCCCTAGGGCCCTGTACCGTTCCGTAACTGCCTGCAAGGGTCTTTAGGCTTCCGTAGGGGCTGGTAGGGTTCCATAAAGTTCCGCGGGTTCCTGCAGAGTTCTGCAAGTGCCCGCAAGGGCCTGTAGGGGCCCACAGTGTTTCTGCCAGGTTCCGTAGAGTTCCGTAGGGGCCATATTTTTCTGTAGTGGCTGGTAGTATTCCGTAGGGGTCTGTAGGGTTCCGTAGGCGCCTGCAGTGTTCTGTAGGAGCCCATAGGGGTTTAGTGAGGTTCCGTTGTGTTGCTAAGGGTCTTGTAGAGTGCTGTCGGGTCCTGGAGTATTCTGTAGGGTTCCAGAGGGGCTCGTAGGGTTCCGTCGAAATCTATAGGGTTCCCTAGGGGCCCATAGAGTCCCGTAGATTTCCGTAGGGACCTGTAGGGTTGTGTAAGTGCCCGCAGAAGTCTGTAGGAGTCTGTGGGATTCTGTAAGGTTCCGGAGGGTTCTGCAGGGTTCCGTAGGGACCCGTAGAGTTCCGTAGTGGCTGGTAAAGTTCCGTAGGGCCCTGTGGGGTTCTGTATGGACCTGTAGGGTTCCGTAGGGGCCTGCAGGGTTCCGTAAGTGCCCGCAGGTGTCTGTAGGGTTCCGTAGGGGTCTGTAGGGTTCCGTAGGCACCTGCAGTGTTCTGTAGGAGCCCATAGGGTTTTAGTGAGGTTCCGTTGTGTTGCTAAGGGTCTTGTAGAGTGCTGTCGGGTCCTGGAGTATTCTGTAGGGTTCCAGAGGGCCTCGTAGGGTTCCGTCGAAATCTGAAGGGTTCCCTAGGGGCCCGTAGAGTCCCGTAGATTGCCGTAGGGACCTGTAGGGTTGTGTAAGTGCCCGCAGGGGTTGGTAGGAGCTTGTAGGGTGCCATATGTTTCCGGAGGGTTGTGTAGGGTTCCGTAGGGGCCTGTGGTGTTCCCTAGGGGCCTGTAGAGTCTCGTACAGTTCCGTAGGGTCCTGTAGCTTTCCATAAGCGCCCGCAGAGGTCTGAAGGGGCCCGTACTGTTCCGTAAGGATCCATAGGGTTCCGTAGAGCTTCGTAGGTTCCCTAGAGGCCTCTGGAGTACCGCAGGAGCCAGTAGTGTTCCGTAGGGTCCTCTAGGGTTGAGTAAGTGCCCGCAGGAGTCTGTAGGAATCCGTGGGATTCTGTAAGGTTCTGGAGGGTTCTGCAGGGTTCCGTAGGGGCCCGTAGAGTTCCGTAGTGGCTGGTAAAGTTCCCTAGGGCCCTGTACCGTTCCGTAACTGCCTGCAAGGGTCTTTAGGCTTCCGTAGGGGCTGGTAGGGTTCCATAAAGTTCCGCGGGTTCCTGCAGAGTTCTGCAAGTGCCCGCAAGGGCCTGTAGGGGCCCACAGTGTTTCTGCCAGGTTCCGTAGAGTTCCGTAGGGGCCATATTTTTCTGTAGTGGCTGGTAGTATTCTGTAGGGGTCTGTAGGGTTCCGTAGGCGCCTGCAGTGTTCTGTAGGAGCCCATAGGGGTTTAGTGAGGTTCCGTTGTGTTGCTAAGGGTCTTGTAGAGTGCTGTCGGGTCCTGGAGTATTCTGTAGGGTTCCAGAGGGGCTCGTAGGGTTCCATCGAAATCTATAGGGTTCCCTAGGGGCCCATAGAGTCCCGTAGATTTCCGTAGGGACCTGTAGGGTTGTGTAAGTGCCCGCAGAAGTCTGTAGGAGTCTGTGGGATTCTGTAAGGTTCCGGAGGGTTCTGCAGGGTTCCGTAGGGACCCGTAGAGTTCCGTAGTGGCTGGTAAAGTTCCGTAGGGCCCTGTGGGGTTCTGTATGGACCTGTAGGGTTCCGTAGGGGCCTGCAGGGTTCCGTAAGTGCCCGCAGGTGTCTGTAGGGTTCCGTTGACGCGCGGAAACAAACCTTACAACTCGCAGAGAGTTATAAAGCAGGTATGTTTATTGCAGCGCCGGGTGCAAGGGGGATTTTTCCTCCAAACTTGCACACCGGTTTGTAAAACAAGCGTCTATTTATGATGAAAAGTATACATATTCATTAATGTGGGCTGGGTTATTATAATTGATTCTAAGAAAAGGTGTTACTATTCTAATTATTTCTAGGAACTCATTATCATAAGTCTCCTCCCCTTGCCGCATGCGTACTGTCACCTGGTGGTCGTGGGCCGGGGTCTTCTGGAGGAAGGCTCGCCGTATTCTTCACCGTGTACCTTCACCTTTGTCCCAGAATGCTGGGTTGGCCGGATCCCAAACTGCAAAACTAGTCCCGACCAGATGGACACCTTTCCCAGACAGTTGGGTCCCTCCTTAGCATGCAGGCTGCTCCCGCTATCTTAGACACAAGGCCATTTCTTTATCTTGGAATGCTGGGCTCCGAGCTTTGTTCTTTCCCAGGCTGTACTAAATTCACACTAACAACCTTTAACCATTCATTTTCTGAATCAAGTCCCCCCTTTTCTTTCACCTTTGTAAATTCTTTTACAATTGCTTATAACACACTCTCCTTCTCCATCTGATTTCTAAAATACTTCCCTGATTCCACCCGTTCACGGAGCTGATGTTTCTTCCATTGAATGTATTCGTCTTTGGCCCCCCTGGTACAACACATAAGACATCTAGTTAATGCACACACTAAAGTTCCTAACATAAGTATTGCTACTAGAAGGATAAACAGTCGCTTAAGCCAAGCCAAGTTAGGTAACCACGAAGTTAACTTTTCCCAAAGGTCGGAAAACCCGAATGTGGTGTCATCTTGCGCAGTCAAATGCAAAATCTGAGTTTTAGCTATGAGATTTTGGAAGTCTTTCTCTATTCTTCCGTTCTGGTTTATATATGAGCAACAGCTTTGATTAATCACTGCACATAAGCCTCCCTCTTTCCAAGTTAATAAGTCTAATGCCATTCTGTTTTGTCCCACCACATTTGCTAATGACTGGACTTCTTGTTGAAGTGCCTGTATAGCATCGATTGTAGATTTCTCAAGCACTTCTATAGTGGCTGATATGTTTACAATTGCTTTTTCCAATTCACTGACGCCCAGGAACGGTATAAGCCACCTTACAAAGCTATGGAATCTTGTTCCCCTCGTCACTAGAGGGTTTTCTACTCCTCGAATTCTCCTCCAAGGTGTTCTCAACATACCTGAGGGGATTTCAGACTGATTAAACACCGTATCCTGGCTAGTTAGATAGCCTATCGTGCAAGTTCCCTTCCATCCTGCGGGCAGCTGTTTTCTGCTATATCCATCTCCACACAACCACCAATACCCTTGAGGTAACTTACAGGGTCCAATAGTTGCTGTCAAATTCGCACCTAAAAACTTTCCTGCCTGATACCATCCATACTCCCAAGAATATCCTTCTCCTTCAGAAATACCACTACTTTTATATGCAACTAGTTGGGTCTTGTCGCAAAAGTCAATATACGTTACCTTTATCCCTGTTAGATCCCAATTTCCCACATCAACAGTTGTCTTATTAATCCAGAACTTGCTCCATCCCCAAGTTGTTGTCTTATTCACCGGCCCCCTGTGTCTATGTTCCCCGTGTTCCCATGCGCAATTGTTATTGCTAATTAATACCACAACTTCTTCTTTCAACAGTTGTAAATCAAATCTGGGTCCTAAGGGGTAGATATTATCATCGTACTCACAATACCCATTCGACTCATCCCCCCCTTTTGCCCAAAATTTAGGCCAGGTTCCGTTGGCATTGTTCCAATTGCTTGCTGCCACCCCATATAAAGGTAATTTCATTTCCCCTTTAGGTAGGGTAGTACATACCCAACAATCTGACAGATTAGTAGCATTTACCAATGTTTCCAGACTTCGTATATACGTATTCACATCCCATGTCCCTCCCCCCGAAATACAAAGTCCCGGCATGTTGACGATTATCAGAGTCACTAATGTCCATCTTTTCGTTGGAGGCGAAGCTTCAGGGGTTCGGTCTGTGTTGAGGTCCATTGGGGTTCTGGAGCCCTCTTGACGCGAGTCCAATGGATCCAAGCGGCTTGTTCCTTGATCTTTATGGCTGTGTGAGTGGTCAGAAGTACCTGGAAGGGACCTTCCCACTTTGGCTTCAGTGGTGAATCTGTAAAAGACTTGACATACACATAATCCCCAGGTTCGATCTCGTGTACTGGTCCATCCAGCCCACGAGCTCTTGTTCCCAGAACCAGTTTTTCTACCCCTCGGAGCTGTTTTTGTAAATTTATCATGTAATCTGTCAATATTTCATTCCCCAACTCTGTGGATGTCCCGTCTTGTACACTATATGGTCTCCCATAGACTATTTCAAAGGGGCTCAAACCTTCTTTGGTTCTGGGTTTTGTTCTTATCCTGAGAAGGGCTAATGGTAATGACTTAGGCCAGGCCAAGTTAGCTTCCTGGCCTAGCTTTACAATCTGCATTTTGAATAAGTGATTCATCTTTTCTACCTGACCACTCGATCGTGGGTTGTATGGGATGCGAAGTTGCCAATCTATACCCAATAATCTGCTTACTTTTGAAACAACCTTTGCAGTGAAACGAGGTCCTCAGTCCGAGGAAATCACTGCAGGAACCCCAAATCTTGGTATAATTTCTTGCAACAATGCTTTAACGACTTCTCTCGTTTTATTGGTTCGGCAGGGAAATGCCTCTGGCCATCCTGAAAAGGTATCAGTTAGCACCAATAGGTATCGAAACCCCCCTTTTCTTGGAAGTTCTGAAAAATCAATTTGCCATTGTTGTCCCGGATAGTTTCCCTTCCCTATCTGGCCAAATTGGACTCTGGGGGCTGTCCTAGGGTTGTTCTGTAAACATACCTCACACTGCTGAGTGACTTGTTTGACAGTGGCATATAGATTCCGAGCACATATTAGCCTACTCAGGTATCTGTAAAGTGCCTCTGTTCCCCAATAGGATTTTCTATGTTCTGCCATGACTACAGCCCATAGTAACGAGAAAGGCGCTATTATTTTTCCCTGTGGGGTTCTGACCCATTTCCCTTCAATTTTCCCATTTAAGTCTTTGATCAATTTGTGATCATCCCTAGAATATTTAGGTTCGTCGTCAATTTGTATTTTACCATCTGGGACCAAGGATTGTATCTCCGCATTACCCATTTCTGCTGCCCTTTTGGCTTCTCGGTCCGCCAGTGCGTTACCCAGTTCCATAGCGGTGTTCCCTTTTTGGTGGGCTTTGCAGTGCATGATAGCCACTTTGGTAGGCAGTAATACTGCATCTAAGAGCTTGAGAATTTCTTCAGCATGTTTTATGTGTTTCCCTTGTAGATAAGAGTCCTCTTTCTCTCTAGACCACCCTGTGAGCATGCACCACCCCAAAAACATATTTAGAGTCTGTCCAGATATTTATCCGTTTTCCTTTGGCCAATTCCAGTGCTCGGGTTAGTGTTATTATCTCAGCCTTTTGGGCTGATGTATTTGGGGCCAAGGCCTTGGATTCTATTACCTTCTCTGTGGTGGTTACCGCATAGCCAGCTTTGCGTATCCCCTGTTGAATGAAGCTGCTCCCGTCGGTGAACCAGGAGTCCTCTGCATCCTCTAATGGTTCTTCTTTCAGGTCTGGTCGGCTGGAATACACCGCCTCGATTGTTTCCAAGCAGTCGTGGGCCACTGATTCTCCTTCGGTTCCGCTGAGGAAAGAGGCTGGATTGACAATATTAGTTACTGTTATTTCTACATCATCTTGCTCTATCAGGATAGCCTGGTACTTAAGAAACCTCTGAGGTGAAAGCCAATGCCCACCTTTTACTTCCAGTACTGCTGAGACAGTGTGTGATACCATAACTGTGATTTTCTGGCCTAGGGTGAACTTATGGGCCTCTTGGATGTTTATTACCACTGCTGCCACCGCTCGGAGACAGCTAGGCCACCCTTTACTTACTCCGTCAAGCTGTTTAGAGAAGTATGCCACCGCCCTTCGATAGGGTCCCAGATTCTGAGCTAGGACTCCTAAGACTATTCCTTGTTTCTCATAGGAAAACAACCAGAAAGGTTTAGTAGTGTCAGGTAATCCCAGGGCAGGTGCTTCCATTAACCTCTTTTTTAATTGATGGAAGGCTTTGTCTGCTTCCCTATTCCACATAATATTCTTTGAGTCAGATTTTAATAACTCGTATAGAGGCTTTACCAAGAGTCCGTAGTTATATATCCAGAGACGACACCATCCTGTCATTCCTAGAAAGGTCTGAAGTTCCTTAGGCGTCTGTGGTCGAGGTGTCTGGCAGATGGCCTCTTTCCTCCCCTTCCCCAGTGTCCGTTGGCCTGCGGTTATTTCATATCCCAGATAAGTCACTTGCTGCTGGGCTATCTGTGCCTTCTGTGGAGAAACTTTATAGCCATTAAGTCCAAGAAAATTTAGCAGGCTCACAGTCCATTCTAGGCATGTTTCTCTGGTGTCAGTGGCGAGTAACATATCATCCACATACTGCAATACCACTCCTGACCCAGGCGGGCGTTTCCACTGTTCTAAATCTTTGGCTAGCTGATTTCCAAAAAGTGTTGGAATATTTTTAAAGCCCTGTGGTAGCACAGTCCATGTAAGCTGTGTTTTCCTTCCAGATTCTGGGCTTTCCCATTCAAATGCAAATAAAAGTTGGCTCTCTGGGCTCAGAGGCAAGCAGAAAAAAACATCCTTTAGGTCCAAGACGGTAAACCATGCCAATTCAGGTACCAATTTAGTTAGAAGAGTGTATGGATTTGCTACCACCGGATGTAAATCCTCAACAATTCTGTTGATAGCTCTGAGGTCCTGCACTATGCGATAGCTACCATCTGGCTTCTTGACAGGTAATATTGGAGTGTTATACTTGATTCACATTCTTTCAGCAGCCCATACTCAATAAACCGATCTATAGTTGGTCGGATCCCCTCCCTGTCCTCTATTCTAAGGGGATACTGTTTAACTCTCACCGGTCGTGCTCCTTGTTGAGGCTTTATCACTATTGGGGAAGCATTTTTTGCTCTCCCCGGCACTCCCGAGGCCCATACCCCCGGATAAATTTGGGCTTTAATCTCCTCAGGCACTCCTGTAGAAATGGGAGTTCCTATTAGGGCCAAACTTAGTATTTCAATTAGTTGATCTTCCCTTATCCGGAGTTCCATTTTCCCTTTTTTGAATTTAATTTCTGCTCCCAATTGCTCTAGTAAATCTCGCCCTAACAGGGGTTTCGGTGAATTTGGCAGATATAAAAATTTGTGTATCCCTAATTGTTTTCCCAATTTGAACTTAAGAGGTTTCAGAAAATATGCCTTTTCACTCTGGCCAGTGGCTCCTGTTACTGTTATAAAATCAGTATCAATCGGGGTCAGAGCTTGATTTAAAACCGAATACGTTGCTCCTGTATCCACCAAAAATTCTATTTCTTGTTGCTTTTTCCCTAGCCTTAGGGTAACCAGCGGATCCGCTAGGGTAGATTCCCCCGGTCCCCGTCAATCATCTTTATAATGGGCTTGAATTTTTTCTTTTCGTCTTTTTGGGCACTCATTCTTCCAGTGTCCTCTCTGCTTACACCATGCACATTGATCTCTTCCTAATGGTTTCCTAAAATTCCCTGCTTTCGTTTCCCCCCTCCCGTTTATTGCTACCACCAGCGCCCGTCTGTCCCTTTTCTTATCCTCCTCTTCCCGGTTGTTAAACACTCTCCATGCCTCATCTAACAGAGTCTCTAGATTCCTGCTGTCGGTTGTTCTCAGCTTTTGCAGCTTCCTCCGGATATCACTAGCGGACTGCCCTATAAAGAGAGACACTAACTGCTGTATTCCTATCTCTGATCCAGGGTCCAAGGGGGTGTAGCGTCTCATTGCATCTCGTAATTTATCCAAAAACTCCGAGGGACTCTCCTTCGGCCCTCGTCTTACAGCATACAGCATTGACCAGTTAATAGCTTTCGGGATAGCCCTCTCCATCCCCCTTATAATCCAGTCTCTATAACTTTGTAGTGCTTCTGAGTGAATGCTCCTATTTGGGTCCCAATGAGGGTCCTGCAAGGGGAAATAATCTTTAATGTCTCTTCCTGAATCTTTCAGGTGGTCCGTGGCTATATCTTGAGCAGCTTTCAAAACCAGTTGTTTCTCAGTTTCTGTCAGGTGATCTAATAATAACTGGATATCACCCCAGTCAGGATTGTGCTGCTTTACCAGAAACTGAAAATGTTTAGTAACCCCTACGGGATCATTCCGATAGTTCTTTGCCACGCTTTTCCAGGTTTCTAAATCAAATGAGGAAAAAGGGACTTTTATCAATACAGGTAGTCCTTCCGGACCCAGAGCTTCCCTTAAGGGTGCTTGAATCACTATTCGTTCTGTTCCCTTCCGAGTACGGGACGATACCGGGCTATCAGGTGGGGTTCTGGAATCAGTTTCTCTGTCTCCTTGGGAAATATTTTTGTCTCCCATTACCTTAACCGGTGGTAAGTAAGTTTCAAGTAAATCCTCTTCTTTAAAACCCCGAATCTTTTCAGGCTTTGTGCATCTCTGTCCTATGCTACAGGCCGAACAACATCTTTTTATATTGGCTTTCATTTCTTTCCTTTTTTCTTTCTCTAAGGCTAATACCGTCGGGTCTTGTGGAGGTAATAGCCCGCAGTCCCGTTGGTACTCTGGGTGGTTCCAAAGGGTGAAAAACATGTCCGCGTATATGACTTCATCCCACTTTCCTTCCCTTCTAAGGAATAGCATTAATTGTAGTATAGTATTGTAATTAAGGGTCCCGTTAAAGGGCCATTTCTCCTGATCATCTAACTTGTAAAGGGGCCACCATTGATTACAATATTTAATTAAGGTTTTCTTGTCCACGCTGCCACATGGTGAGCCCCCGATCTCCTTCCAGTGTGCTAAAATACACCCTAGGGGACTCTTTTTCAGTATCTCGCCCCCTTGATTATTGCCCATTTTATGTCCTCCTTACCCCCTTGGTTAAGAGGTGACCCTGATCTCCGTGTGTCACTTGGGTGTTATCCCTGTTCCCCTCCCGGGAAATAGTACAGCTATATCCCTGCCGCTACCTTTATCTCCAGGGGTAGGCTATGTCTCCACAGATTACTTGTTTCAACTCTCCCGCCCGCTCGATCTTTTCCCACTCAGTCCAGCTACCACACTGTGAACACCAAAAATCGTCCTCCCGATCTACCCAAACCTCTGTATTACGAGCAAAGCACTTTAAGACAAAAATAGGATCACAAACGTTATCTGAATGTCCAAGACACTGCCACTTAATATTCTCAATATTAGGTTCACACAATGCTTCTTTACAGTCTGTCATACGCTTCGTTCATCTCCGGCCGCTCTCCACGTGGAGAACACGGAACCGCGGATCAGAACTCTGCACTCGCTCCGCAGCAGTGCCGCGTCTCAATCACTCAGTTCACTCATACAACAATTACAGACAATAACACGGTACGGGTACTTTATGACAAATACAACAAATAATCAACAGTATTACAATTCCACACACTAACACAAAACCCAAAACCCAGGGATCCCACACCATTAGCCCAAGCTTGAGCATACCCCGGGGCGAGTACACAGACTCTTTACCACGCGTAGGACGTCTCCTCACGGCTTACAGGTCCCCCACCTATGAAACCCTAAAACATACCTGGTCCGCAGGAGATGGTCCTTGTCTGTCCCCGCGGTGATCTGGATGAGTTGGGGAGTCCTTCCGAGAAATCTCGGGGGCGCCCAGAGGAGTCCCGTCCTCAGCAGGTCCCGCAGCCGGACAGAGAGGGTCCCATCTGGGGTGCCAAATTGACGCGCGGAAACAAACCTTACAACTCGCAGAGAGTTATAAAGCAGGTATGTTTATTGCAGCGCCGGGTGCAAGGGGGATTTTTCCTCCAAACTTGCACACCGGTTTGTAAAACAAGCGTCTATTTATGATGAAAAGTATACATATTCATTAATGTGGGCTGGGTTATTATAATTGATTCTAAGAAAAGGTGTTACTATTCTAATTATTTCTAGGAACTCATTATCATAAGTCTCCTCCCCTTGCCGCATGCGTACTGTCACCTGGTGGTCGTGGGCCGGGGTCTTCTGGAGGAAGGCTCGCCGTATTCTTCACCGTGTACCTTCACCTTTGTCCCAGAATGCTGGGTTGGCCGGATCCCAAACTGCAAAACTAGTCCCGACCAGATGGACACCTTTCCCAGACAGTTGGGTCCCTCCTTAGCATGCAGGCTGCTCCCGCTATCTTAGACACAAGGCCATTTCTTTATCTTGGAATGCTGGGCTCCGAGCTTTGTTCTTTCCCAGGCTGTACTAAATTCACACTAACAACCTTTAACCATTCATTTTCTGAATCACCGTAGGGGTCTGTAGGGTTCCGTAGGCACCTGCAGTGTTCTGTAGGAGCCCATAGGGTTTTAGTGAGGTTCCGTTGTGTTGCTAAGGGTCTTGTAGAGTGCTGTCGGGTCCTGGAGTATTCTGTAGGGTTCCAGAGGGCCTCGTAGGGTTCCGTCGAAATCTGAAGGGTTCCCTAGGGGCCCGTAGAGTCCCGTAGATTGCCGTAGGGACCTGTAGGGTTGTGTAAGTGCCCGCAGGGGTTGGTAGGAGCTTGTAGGGTGCCATATGTTTCCGGAGGGTTGTGTAGGGTTCCGTAGGGGCCTGTGGTGTTCCCTAGGGGCCTGTAGAGTCTCGTACAGTTCCGTAGGGTCCTGTAGGTTTCCATAAGCGCCCGCAGAGGTCTGAAGGGGCCTGTACTGTTCCGTAAGGATCCATAGGGTTCCGTAGAGCTTCGTAGGTTCCCTAGAGGCCTCTGGAGTACCGCAGGAGCCAGTAGTGTTCCGTAGGGTCCTCTAGGGTTGAGTAAGTGCCCGCAGGAGTCTGTAGGAATCCGTGGGATTCTGTAAGGTTCTGGAGGGTTCTGCAGGGTTCCGTAGGGGCCCGTAGAGTTCCGTAGTGGCTGGTAAAGTTCCCTAGGGCCCTGTACCGTTCCGTAACTGCCTGCAAGGGTCTTTAGGCTTCCGTAGGGGCTGGTAGGGTTCCATAAAGTTCCGCGGGTTCCTGCAGAGTTCTGCAAGTGCCCGCAAGGGCCTGTAGGGGCCCACAGTGTTTCTGCCAGGTTCCGTAGAGTTCCGTAGGGGCCATATTTTTCTGTAGTGGCTGGTAGTATTCCGTAGGGGTCTGTAGGGTTCCGTAGGCGCCTGCAGTGTTCTGTAGGAGCCCATAGGGGTTTAGTGAGGTTCCGTTGTGTTGCTAAGGGTCTTGTAGAGTGCTGTCGGGTCCTGGAGTATTCTGTAGGGTTCCAGAGGGGCTCGTAGGGTTCCGTCGAAATCTATAGGGTTCCCTAGGGGCCCATAGAGTCCCGTAGATTTCCGTAGGGACCTGTAGGGTTGTGTAAGTGCCCGCAGAAGTCTGTAGGAGTCTGTGGGATTCTGTAAGGTTCCGGAGGGTTCTGCAGGGTTCCGTAGGGACCCATAGAGTTCCGTAGTGGCTGGTAAAGTTCCGTAGGGCCCTGTGGGGTTCTGTATGGACCTGTAGGGTTCCGTAGGGGCCTGCAGGGTTCCGTAAGTGCCCGCAGGTGTCTGTAGGGTTCCGTAGGGGTCTGTAGGGTTCCGTAGGCACCTGCAGTGTTCTGTAGGAGCCCATAGGGTTTTAGTGAGGTTCCGTTGTGTTGCTAAGGGTCTTGTAGAGTGCTGTCGGGTCCTGGAGTATTCTGTAGGGTTCCAGAGGGCCTCGTAGGGTTCCGTCGAAATCTGAAGGGTTCCCTAGGGGCCCGTAGAGTCCCGTAGATTGCCGTAGGGACCTGTAGGGTTGTGTAAGTGCCCGCAGGGGTTGGTAGGAGCTTGTAGGGTGCCATATGTTTCCGGAGGGTTGTGTAGGGTTCCGTAGGGGCCTGTGGTGTTCCCTAGGGGCCTGTAGAGTCTCGTACAGTTCCGTAGGGTCCTGTAGCTTTCCATAAGCGCCCGCAGAGGTCTGAAGGGGCCCGTACTGTTCCGTAAGGATCCATAGGGTTCCGTAGAGCTTCGTAGGTTCCCTAGAGGCCTCTGGAGTACCGCAGGAGCCAGTAGTGTTCCGTAGGGTCCTCTAGGGTTGAGTAAGTGCCCGCAGGAGTCTGTAGGAATCCGTGGGATTCTGTAAGGTTCTGGAGGGTTCTGCAGGGTTCCGTAGGGGCCCGTAGAGTTCCGTAGTGGCTGGTAAAGTTCCCTAGGGCCCTGTACCGTTCCGTAACTGCCTGCAAGGGTCTTTAGGCTTCCGTAGGGGCTGGTAGGGTTCCATAAAGTTCCGCGGGTTCCTGCAGAGTTCTGCAAGTGCCCGCAAGGGCCTGTAGGGGCCCACAGTGTTTCTGCCAGGTTCCGTAGAGTTCCGTAGGGGCCATATTTTTCTGTAGTGGCTGGTAGTATTCTGTAGGGGTCTGTAGGGTTCCGTAGGCGCCTGCAGTGTTCTGTAGGAGCCCATAGGGGTTTAGTGAGGTTCCGTTGTGTTGCTAAGGGTCTTGTAGAGTGCTGTCGGGTCCTGGAGTATTCTGTAGGGTTCCAGAGGGGCTCGTAGGGTTCCATCGAAATCTATAGGGTTCCCTAGGGGCCCATAGAGTCCCGTAGATTTCCGTAGGGACCTGTAGGGTTGTGTAAGTGCCCGCAGAAGTCTGTAGGAGTCTGTGGGATTCTGTAAGGTTCCGGAGGGTTCTGCAGGGTTCCGTAGGGACCCGTAGAGTTCCGTAGTGGCTGGTAAAGTTCCGTAGGGCCCTGTGGGGTTCTGTATGGACCTGTAGGGTTCCGTAGGGGCCTGCAGGGTTCCGTAAGTGCCCGCAGGTGTCTGTAGGGTTCCGTAGGGGTCTGTAGGGTTCCGTAGGCACCTGCAGTGTTCTGTAGGAGCCCATAGGGTTTTAGTGAGGTTCCGTTGTGTTGCTAAGGGTCTTGTAGAGTGCTGTCGGGTCCTGGAGTATTCTGTAGGGTTCCAGAGGGCCTCGTAGGGTTCCGTCGAAATCTGAAGGGTTCCCTAGGGGCCCGTAGAGTCCCGTAGATTGCCGTAGGGACCTGTAGGGTTGTGTAAGTGCCCGCAGGGGTTGGTAGGAGCTTGTAGGGTGCCATATGTTTCCGGAGGGTTGTGTAGGGTTCCGTAGGGGCCTGTGGTGTTCCCTAGGGGCCTGTAGAGTCTCGTACAGTTCCGTAGGGTCCTGTAGCTTTCCATAAGCGCCCGCAGAGGTCTGAAGGGGCCCGTACTGTTCCGTAAGGATCCATAGGGTTCCGTAGAGCTTCGTAGGTTCCCTAGAGGCCTCTGGAGTACCGCAGGAGCCAGTAGTGTTCCGTAGGGTCCTCTAGGGTTGAGTAAGTGCCCGCAGGAGTCTGTAGGAATCCGTGGGATTCTGTAAGGTTTTGGAGGGTTCTGCAGGGTTCCGTAGGGGCCCGTAGAGTTCCGTAGTGGCTGGTAAAGTTCCCTAGGGCCCTGTACCGTTCCGTAACTGCCTGCAAGGGTCTTTAGGCTTCCGTAGGGGCTGGTAGGGTTCCATAAAGTTCCGCGGGTTCCTGCAGAGTTCTGCAAGTGCCCGCAAGGGCCTGTAGGGGCCCAGAGTGTTTCTGCCAGGTTCCGTAGAGTTCCGTAGGGGCCATATTTTTCTGTAGTGGCTGGTAGTATTCTGTAGGGGTCTGTAGGGTTCCGTAGGCGCCTGCAGTGTTCTGTAGGAGCCCATAGGGGTTTAGTGAGGTTCCGTTGTGTTGCTAAGGGTCTTGTAGAGTGCTGTCGGGTCCTGGAGTATTCTGTAGGGTTCCAGAGGGGCTCGTAGGGTTCCATCGAAATCTATAGGGTTCCCTAGGGGCCCATAGAGTCCCGTAGATTTCCGTAGGGACCTGTAGGGTTGTGTAAGTGCCCGCAGAAGTCTGTAGGAGTCTGTGGGATTCTGTAAGGTTCCGGAGGGTTCTGCAGGGTTCCGTAGGGACCCGTAGAGTTCCGTAGTGGCTGGTAAAGTTCCGTAGGGCCCTGTGGGGTTCTGTATGGACCTGTAGGGTTCCGTAGGGGCCTGCAGGGTTCCGTAAGTGCCCGCAGGTGTCTGTAGGGTTCCGTAGGGGTCTGTAGGGTTCCGTAGGCACCTGCAGTGTTCTGTAGGAGCCCATAGGGTTTTAGTGAGGTTCCGTTGTGTTGCTAAGGGTCTTGTAGAGTGCTGTCGGGTCCTGGAGTATTCTGTAGGGTTCCAGAGGGCCTCGTAGGGTTCCGTCGAAATCTGAAGGGTTCCCTAGGGGCCCGTAGAGTCCCGTAGATTGCCGTAGGGACCTGTAGGGTTGTGTAAGTGCCCGCAGGGGTTGGTAGGAGCTTGTAGGGTGCCATATGTTTCCGGAGGGTTGTGTAGGGTTCCGTAGGGGCCTGTGGTGTTCCCTAGGGGCCTGTAGAGTCTCGTACAGTTCCGTAGGGTCCTGTAGCTTTCCATAAGCGCCCGCAGAGGTCTGAAGGGGCCCGTACTGTTCCGTAAGGATCCATAGGGTTCCGTAGAGCTTCGTAGGTTCCCTAGAGGCCTCTGGAGTACCGCAGGAGCCAGTAGTGTTCCGTAGGGTCCTCTAGGGTTGAGTAAGTGCCCGCAGGAGTCTGTAGGAATCCGTGGGATTCTGTAAGGTTCTGGAGGGTTCTGCAGGGTTCCGTAGGGGCCCGTAGAGTTCCGTAGTGGCTGGTAAAGTTCCCTAGGGCCCTGTACCGTTCCGTAACTGCCTGCAAGGGTCTTTAGGCTTCCGTAGGGGCTGGTAGGGTTCCATAAAGTTCCGCGGGTTCCTGCAGAGTTCTGCAAGTGCCCGCAAGGGCCTGTAGGGGCCCACAGTGTTTCTGCCAGGTTCCGTAGAGTTCCGTAGGGGCCATATTTTTCTGTAGTGGCTGGTAGTATTCTGTAGGGGTCTGTAGGGTTCCGTAGGCGCCTGCAGTGTTCTGTAGGAGCCCACAGGGTTTTCGTGAGGTTCCGTTGTGTTGCTAAGGGTCTTGTAGAGTGCTGTCGGGTCCTGGAGTATTCTGTAGGGTTCCAGAGGGGCTCGTAGGGTTCCGTCGAAATCTATAGGGTTCCCTAGGGGCCCATAGAGTCCCGTAGATTTCCGTAGGGACCTGTAGGGTTGTGTAAGTGCCCGCAGAAGTCTGTAGGAGTCTGTGGGATTCTGTAAGGTTCCGGAGGGTTCTGCAGGGTTCCGTAGGGACCCGTAGAGTTCCGTAGTGGCTGGTAAAGTTCCGTAGGGCCCTGTGGGGTTCTGTATGGACCTGTAGGGTTCCGTAGGGGCCTGCAGGGTTCCGTAAGTGCCCGCAGGTGTCTGTAGGGTTCCGTAGGGGTCTGTAGGGTTCCGTAGGCACCTGCAGTGTTCTGTAGGAGCCCATAGGGTTTTAGTGAGGTTCCGTTGTGTTGCTAAGGGTCTTGTAGAGTGCTGTCGGGTCCTGGAGTATTCTGTAGGGTTCCAGAGGGCCTCGTAGGGTTCCGTCGAAATCTGAAGGGTTCCCTAGGGGCCCGTAGAGTCCCGTAGATTGCCGTAGGGACCTGTAGGGTTGTGTAAGTGCCCGCAGGGGTTGGTAGGAGCTTGTAGGGTGCCATATGTTTCCGGAGGGTTGTGTAGGGTTCCATAGGGGCCTGTGGTGTTCCCTAGGGGCCTGTAGAGTCTCGTACAGTTCCGTAGGGTCCTGTAGGTTTCCATAAGCGCCCGCAGAGGTCTGAAGGGGCCCGTACTGTTCCGTAAGGATCCATAGGGTTCCGTAGAGCTTCGTAGGTTCCCTAGAGGCCTCTGGAGTACCGCAGGAGCCAGTAGTGTTCCGTAGGGTCCTCTAGGGTTGAGTAAGTGCCCGCAGGAGTCTGTAGGAATCCGTGGGATTCTGTAAGGTTCTGGAGGGTTCTGCAGGGTTCCGTAGGGGCCCGTAGAGTTCCGTAGTGGCTGGTAAAGTTCCCTAGGGCCCTGTACCGTTCCGTAACTGCCTGCAAGGGTCTTTAGGCTTCCGTAGGGGCTGGTAGGGTTCCATAAAGTTCCGCGGGTTCCTGCAGAGTTCTGCAAGTGCCCGCAAGGGCCTGTAGGGGCCCACAGTGTTTCTGCCAGGTTCCGTAGAGTTCCGTAGGGGCCATATTTTTCTGTAGTGGCTGGTAGTATTCTGTAGGGGTCTGTAGGGTTCCGTAGGCGCCTGCAGTGTTCTGTAGGAGCCCATAGGGGTTTAGTGAGGTTCCGTTGTGTTGCTAAGGGTCTTGTAGAGTGCTGTCGGGTCCTGGAGTATTCTGTAGGGTTCCAGAGGGGCTCGTAGGGTTCCATCGAAATCTATAGGGTTCCCTAGGGGCCCATAGAGTCCCGTAGATTTCCGTAGGGACCTGTAGGGTTGTGTAAGTGCCCGCAGAAGTCTGTAGGAGTCTGTGGGATTCTGTAAGGTTCCGGAGGGTTCTGCAGGGTTCCGTAGGGACCCGTAGAGTTCCGTAGTGGCTGGTAAAGTTCCGTAGGGCCCTGTGGGGTTCTGTATGGACCTATAGGGTTCCGTAGGGGCCTGCAGGGTTCCGTAAGTGCCCGCAGGTGTCTGTAGGGTTCCGTAGGGGTCTGTAGGGTTCCGTAGGCACCTGCAGTGTTCTGTAGGAGCCCATAGGGTTTTAGTGAGGTTCCGTTGTGTTGCTAAGGGTCTTGTAGAGTGCTGTCGGGTCCTGGAGTATTCTGTAGGGTTCCAGAGGGCCTCGTAGGGTTCCGTCGAAATCTGAAGGGTTCCCTAGGGGCCCGTAGAGTCCCGTAGATTGCCGTAGGGACCTGTAGGGTTGTGTAAGTGCCCGCAGGGGTTGGTAGGAGCTTGTAGGGTGCCATATGTTTCCGGAGGGTTGTGTAGGGTTCCGTAGGGGCCTGTGGTGTTCCCTAGGGGCCTGTAGAGTCTCGTACAGTTCCGTAGGGTCCTGTAGCTTTCCATAAGCGCCCGCAGAGGTCTGAAGGGGCCCGTACTGTTCCGTAAGGATCCATAGGGTTCCGTAGAGCTTCGTAGGTTCCCTAGAGGCCTCTGGAGTACCGCAGGAGCCAGTAGTGTTCCGTAGGGTCCTCTAGGGTTGAGTAAGTGCCCGCAGGAGTCTGTAGGAATCCGTGGGATTCTGTAAGGTTCTGGAGGGTTCTGCAGGGTTCCGTAGGGGCCCGTAGAGTTCCGTAGTGGCTGGTAAAGTTCCCTAGGGCCCTGTACCGTTCCGTAACTGCCTGCAAGGGTCTTTAGGCTTCCGTAGGGGCTGGTAGGGTTCCATAAAGTTCCGCGGGTTCCTGCAGAGTTCTGCAAGTGCCCGCAAGGGCCTGTAGGGGCCCACAGTGTTTCTGCCAGGTTCCGTAGAGTTCCGTAGGGGCCATATTTTTCTGTAGTGGCTGGTAGTATTCCGTAGGGGTCTGTAGGTTTCCGTAGGCACCTACAGTGTTCTGTAGGAGCCCATAGGGTTTTCGTGAGGTTCCGTTGTGTTGCTAAGGGTCTTGTAGAGTGCTGTCGGGTCCTGGAGTATTCTGTAGGGTTCCAGAGGGGCTCGTAGGGTTCCGTCGAAATCTGAAGGGTACCCTAGGGGCCCATAGAGTCCCGTAGATTTCCGTAGGGACCTGTAGGGTTGTGTAAGTGCCCGCAGAAGTCTGTAGGAGTCTGTGGGATTCTGTAAGGTTCCGGAGGGTTCTGCAGGGTTCCGTAGGGACCCGTAGAGTTCCGTAGTGGCTGGTAAAGTTCCGTAGGGCCCTGTGGGGTTCTGTATGGACCTGTAGGGTTCCGTAGGGGCCTGCAGGGTTCCGTAAGTGCCCGCAGGTGTCTGTAGGGTTCCGTAGGGGTCTGTAGGGTTCCGTAGGCACCTGCAGTGTTCTGTAGGAGCCCATAGGGTTTTAGTGAGGTTCCGTTGTGTTGCTAAGGGTCTTGTAGAGTGCTGTCGGGTCCTGGAGTATTCTGTAGGGTTCCAGAGGGCCTCGTAGGGTTCCGTCGAAATCTGAAGGGTTCCCTAGGGGCCCGTAGAGTCCCGTAGATTGCCGTAGGGACCTGTAGGGTTGTGTAAGTGCCCGCAGGGGTTGGTAGGAGCTTGTAGGGTGCCATATGTTTCCGGAGGGTTGTGTAGGGTTCCGTAGGGGCCTGTGGTGTTCCCTAGGGGCCTGTAGAGTCTCGTACAGTTCCGTAGGGTCCTGTAGGTTTCCATAAGCGCCCGCAGAGGTCTGAAGGGGCCCGTACTGTTCCGTAAGGATCCATAGGGTTCCGTAGAGCTTCGTAGGTTCCCTAGAGGCCTCTGGAGTACCGCAGGAGCCAGTAGTGTTCCGTAGGGTCCTCTAGGGTTGAGTAAGTGCCTGCAGGAGTCTGTAGGAATCCGTGGGATTCTGTAAGGTTCTGGAGGGTTCTGCAGGGTTCCGTAGGGGCCCGTAGAGTTCCGTAGTGGCTGGTAAAGTTCCCTAGGGCCCTGTACCGTTCCGTAACTGCCTGCAAGGGTCTTTAGGCTTCCGTAGGGGCTGGTAGGGTTCCATAAAGTTCCGCAGGTTCCTGCAGAGTTCTGCAAGTGCCCGCAAGGGCCTGTAGGGGCCCACAGTGTTTCTGCCAGGTTCCGTAGAGTTCCGTAGGGGCCATATTTTTCTGTAGTGGCTGGTAGTATTCCGTAGGGGTCTGTAGGTTTCCGTAGGCACCTACAGTGTTCTGTAGGAGCCCATAGGGTTTTCGTGAGGTTCCGTTGTGTTGCTAAGGGTCTTGTAGAGTGCTGTCGGGTCCTGGAGTATTCTGTAGGGTTCCAGAGGGGCTCGTAGGGTTCCGTCGAAATCTGAAGGGTACCCTAGGGGCCCATAGAGTCCCGTAGATTTCCGTAGGGACCTGTAGGGTTGTGTAAGTGCCCGCAGAAGTCTGTAGGAGTCTGTGGGATTCTGTAAGGTTCCGGAGGGTTCTGCAGGGTTCCGTAGGGACCCGTAGAGTTCCGTAGTGGCTGGTAAAGTTCCGTAGGGCCCTGTGGGGTTCTGTATGGACCTGTAGGGTTCCGTAGGGGCCTGCAGGGTTCCGTAAGTGCCCGCAGGTGTCTGTAGGGTTCCGTAGGGGTCTGTAGGGTTCCGTAGGCACCTGCAGTGTTCTGTAGGAGCCCATAGGGTTTTAGTGAGGTTCCGTTGTGTTGCTAAGGGTCTTGTAGAGTGCTGTCGGGTCCTGGAGTATTCTGTAGGGTTCCAGAGGGCCTCGTAGGGTTCCGTCGAAATCTGAAGGGTTCCCTAGGGGCCCGTAGAGTCCCGTAGATTGCCGTAGGGACCTGTAGGGTTGTGTAAGTGCCCGCAGGGGTTGGTAGGAGCTTGTAGGGTGCCATATGTTTCCGGAGGGTTGTGTAGGGTTCCGTAGGGGCCTGTGGTGTTCCCTAGGGGCCTGTAGAGTCTCGTACAGTTCCGTAGGGTCCTGTAGCTTTCCATAAGCGCCCGCAGAGGTCTGAAGGGGCCCGTACTGTTCCGTAAGGATCCATAGGGTTCCGTAGAGCTTCATAGGTTCCCTAGAGGCCTCTGGAGTACCGCAGGAGCCAGTAGTGTTCCGTAGGGTCCTCTAGGGTTGAGTAAGTGCCCGCAGGAGTCTGTAGGAATCCGTGGGATTCTGTAAGGTTCTGGAGGGTTCTGCAGGGTTCCGTAGGGGCCCGTAGAGTTCCGTAGTGGCTGGTAAAGTTCCCTAGGGCCCTGTACCGTTCCGTAACTGCCTGCAAGGGTCTTTAGGCTTCCGTAGGGGCTGGTAGGGTTCCATAAAGTTCCGCGGGTTCCTGCAGAGTTCTGCAAGTGCCCGCAAGGGCCTGTAGGGGCCCACAGTGTTTCTGCCAGGTTCCGTAGAGTTCCGTAGGGGCCATATTTTTCTGTAGTGGCTGGTAGTATTCTGTAGGGGTCTGTAGGGTTCCGTAGGCGCCTGCAGTGTTCTGTAGGAGCCCATAGGGGTTTAGTGAGGTTCCGTTGTGTTGCTAAGGGTCTTGTAGAGTGCTGTCGGGTCCTGGAGTATTCTGTAGGGTTCCAGAGGGGCTCGTAGGGTTCCATCGAAATCTATAGGGTTCCCTAGGGGCCCATAGAGTCCCGTAGATTTCCGTAGGGACCTGTAGGGTTGTGTAAGTGCCCGCAGAAGTCTGTAGGAGTCTGTGGGATTCTGTAAGGTTCCGGAGGGTTCTGCAGGGTTCCGTAGGGACCCGTAGAGTTCCGTAGTGGCTGGTAAAGTTCCGTAGGGCCCTGTGGGGTTCTGTATGGACCTGTAGGGTTCCGTAGGGGCCTGCAGGGTTCCGTAAGTGCCCGCAGGTGTCTGTAGGGTTCCGTAGGGGTCTGTAGGGTTCCGTAGGCACCTGCAGTGTTCTGTAGGAGCCCATAGGGTTTTAGTGAGGTTCCGTTGTGTTGCTAAGGGTCTTGTAGAGTGCTGTCGGGTCCTGGAGTATTCTGTAGGGTTCCAGAGGGCCTCGTAGGGTTCCGTCGAAATCTGAAGGGTTCCCTAGGGGCCCGTAGAGTCCCGTAGATTGCCGTAGGGACCTGTAGGGTTGTGTAAGTGCCCGCAGGGGTTGGTAGGAGCTTGTAGGGTGCCATATGTTTCCGGAGGGTTGTGTAGGGTTCCGTAGGGGCCTGTGGTGTTCCCTAGGGGCCTGTAGAGTCTCGTACAGTTCCGTAGGGTCCTGTAGGTTTCCATAAGCGCCCGCAGAGGTCTGAAGGGGCCCGTACTGTTCCGTAAGGATCCATAGGGTTCCGTAGAGCTTCGTAGGTTCCCTAGAGGCCTCTGGAGTACCGCAGGAGCCAGTAGTGTTCCGTAGGGTCCTCTAGGGTTGAGTAAGTGCCCGCAGGAGTCTGTAGGAATCCGTGGGATTCTGTAAGGTTCTGGAGGGTTCTGCAGGGTTCCGTAGGGGCCCGTAGAGTTCCGTAGTGGCTGGTAAAGTTCCCTAGGGCCCTGTACCGTTCCGTAACTGCCTGCAAGGGTCTTTAGGCTTCCGTAGGGGCTGGTAGGGTTCCATAAAGTTCCGCAGGTTCCTGCAGAGTTCTGCAAGTGCCCGCAAGGGCCTGTAGGGGCCCACAGTGTTTCTGCCAGGTTCCGTAGAGTTCCGTAGGGGCCATATTTTTCTGTAGTGGCTGGTAGTATTCCGTAGGGGTCTGTAGGTTTCCGTAGGCACCTACAGTGTTCTGTAGGAGCCCATAGGGTTTTCGTGAGGTTCCGTTGTGTTGCTAAGGGTCTTGTAGAGTGCTGTCGGGTCCTGGAGTATTCTGTAGGGTTCCAGAGGGGCTCGTAGGGTTCCGTCGAAATCTGAAGGGTACCCTAGGGGCCCATAGAGTCCCGTAGATTTCCGTAGGGACCTGTAGGGTTGTGTAAGTGCCCGCAGAAGTCTGTAGGAGTCTGTGGGATTCTGTAAGGTTCCGGAGGGTTCTGCAGGGTTCCGTAGGGACCCGTAGAGTTCCGTAGTGGCTGGTAAAGTTCCGTAGGGCCCTGTGGGGTTCTGTATGGACCTGTAGGGTTCCGTAGGGGCCTGCAGGGTTCCGTAAGTGCCCGCAGGTGTCTGTAGGGTTCCGTAGGGGTCTGTAGGGTTCCGTAGGCACCTGCAGTGTTCTGTAGGAGCCCATAGGGTTTTAGTGAGGTTCCGTTGTGTTGCTAAGGGTCTTGTAGAGTGCTGTCGGGTCCTGGAGTATTCTGTAGGGTTCCAGAGGGCCTCGTAGGGTTCCGTCGAAATCTGAAGGGTTCCCTAGGGGCCCGTAGAGTCCCGTAGATTGCCGTAGGGACCTGTAGGGTTGTGTAAGTGCCCGCAGGGGTTGGTAGGAGCTTGTAGGGTGCCATATGTTTCCGGAGGGTTGTGTAGGGTTCCGTAGGGGCCTGTGGTGTTCCCTAGGGGCCTGTAGAGTCTCGTACAGTTCCGTAGGGTCCTGTAGCTTTCCATAAGCGCCCGCAGAGGTCTGAAGGGGCCCGTACTGTTCCGTAAGGATCCATAGGGTTCCGTAGAGCTTCGTAGGTTCCCTAGAGGCCTCTGGAGTACCGCAGGAGCCAGTAGTGTTCCGTAGGGTCCTCTAGGGTTGAGTAAGTGCCCGCAGGAGTCTGTAGGAATCCGTGGGATTCTGTAAGGTTCTGGAGGGTTCTGCAGGGTTCCGTAGGGGCCCGTAGAGTTCCGTAGTGGCTGGTAAAGTTCCCTAGGGCCCTGTACCGTTCCGTAACTGCCTGCAAGGGTCTTTAGGCTTCCGTAGGGGCTGGTAGGGTTCCATAAAGTTCCGCAGGTTCCTGCAGAGTTCTGCAAGTGCCCGCAAGGGCCTGTAGGGGCCCACAGTGTTTCTGCCAGGTTCCGTAGAGTTCCGTAGGGGCCATATTTTTCTGTAGTGGCTGGTAGTATTCCGTAGGGGTCTGTAGGTTTCCGTAGGCACCTACAGTGTTCTGTAGGAGCCCATAGGGTTTTCGTGAGGTTCCGTTGTGTTGCTAAGGGTCTTGTAGAGTGCTGTCGGGTCCTGGAGTATTCTGTAGGGTTCCAGAGGGCCTCGTAGGGTTCCGTCGAAATCTGAAGGGTTCCCTAGGGGCCCGTAGAGTCCCGTAGATTGCCGTAGGGACCTGTAGGGTTGTGTAAGTGCCCGCAGGGGTTGGTAGGAGCTTGTAGGGTGCCATATGTTTCCGGAGGGTTGTGTAGGGTTCCGTAGGGGCCTGTGGTGTTCCCTAGGGGCCTGTAGAGTCTCGTACAGTTCCGTAGGGTCCTGTAGCTTTCCATAAGCGCCCGCAGAGGTCTGAAGGGGCCCGTACTGTTCCGTAAGGATCCATAGGGTTCCGTAGAGCTTCGTAGGTTCCCTAGAGGCCTCTGGAGTACCGCAGGAGCCAGTAGTGTTCCGTAGGGTCCTCTAGGGTTGAGTAAGTGCCCGCAGGAGTCTGTAGGAATCCGTGGGATTCTGTAAGGTTCTGGAGGGTTCTGCAGGGTTCCGTAGGGGCCCGTAGAGTTCCGTAGTGGCTGGTAAAGTTCCCTAGGGCCCTGTACCGTTCCGTAACTGCCTGCAAGGGTCTTTAGGCTTCCGTAGGGGCTGGTAGGGTTCCATAAAGTTCCGCAGGTTCCTGCAGAGTTCTGCAAGTGCCCGCAAGGGCCTGTAGGGGCCCACAGTGTTTCTGCCAGGTTCCGTAGAGTTCCGTAGGGGCCATATTTTTCTGTAGTGGCTGGTAGTATTCCGTAGGGGTCTGTAGGTTTCCGTAGGCACCTACAGTGTTCTGTAGGAGCCCATAGGGTTTTCGTGAGGTTCCGTTGTGTTGCTAAGGGTCTTGTAGAGTGCTGTCGGGTCCTGGAGTATTCTGTAGGGTTCCAGAGGGGCTCGTAGGGTTCCGTCGAAATCTGAAGGGTACCCTAGGGGCCCATAGAGTCCCGTAGATTTCCGTAGGGACCTGTAGGGTTGTGTAAGTGCCCGCAGAAGTCTGTAGGAGTCTGTGGGATTCTGTAAGGTTCCGGAGGGTTCTGCAGGGTTCCGTAGGGACCCGTAGAGTTCCGTAGTGGCTGGTAAAGTTCCGTAGGGCCCTGTGGGGTTCTGTATGGACCTGTAGGGTTCCGTAGGGGCCTGCAGGGTTCCGTAAGTGCCCGCAGGTGTCTGTAGGGTTCCGTAGGGGTCTGTAGGGTTCCGTAGGCACCTGCAGTGTTCTGTAGGAGCCCATAGGGTTTTAGTGAGGTTCCGTTGTGTTGCTAAGGGTCTTGTAGAGTGCTGTCGGGTCCTGGAGTATTCTGTAGGGTTCCAGAGGGCCTCGTAGGGTTCCGTCGAAATCTGAAGGGTTCCCTAGGGGCCCGTAGAGTCCCGTAGATTGCCGTAGGGACCTGTAGGGTTGTGTAAGTGCCCGCAGGGGTTGGTAGGAGCTTGTAGGGTGCCATATGTTTCCGGAGGGTTGTGTAGGGTTCCGTAGGGGCCTGTGGTGTTCCCTAGGGGCCTGTAGAGTCTCGTACAGTTCCGTAGGGTCCTGTAGCTTTCCATAAGCGCCCGCAGAGGTCTGAAGGGGCCCGTACTGTTCCGTAAGGATCCATAGGGTTCCGTAGAGCTTCGTAGGTTCCCTAGAGGCCTCTGGAGTACCGCAGGAGCCAGTAGTGTTCCGTAGGGTCCTCTAGGGTTGAGTAAGTGCCCGCAGGAGTCTGTAGGAATCCGTGGGATTCTGTAAGGTTCTGGAGGGTTCTGCAGGGTTCCGTAGGGGCCCGTAGAGTTCCGTAGTGGCTGGTAAAGTTCCCTAGGGCCCTGTACCGTTCCGTAACTGCCTGCAAGGGTCTTTAGGCTTCCGTAGGGGCTGGTAGGGTTCCATAAAGTTCCGCAGGTTCCTGCAGAGTTCTGCAAGTGCCCGCAAGGGCCTGTAGGGGCCCACAGTGTTTCTGCCAGGTTCCGTAGAGTTCCGTAGGGGCCATATTTTTCTGTAGTGGCTGGTAGTATTCCGTAGGGGTCTGTAGGTTTCCGTAGGCACCTACAGTGTTCTGTAGGAGCCCATAGGGTTTTCGTGAGGTTCCGTTGTGTTGCTAAGGGTCTTGTAGAGTGCTGTCGGGTCCTGGAGTATTCTGTAGGGTTCCAGAGGGCCTCGTAGGGTTCCGTCGAAATCTGAAGGGTTCCCTAGGGGCCCGTAGAGTCCCGTAGATTGCCGTAGGGACCTGTAGGGTTGTGTAAGTGCCCGCAGGGGTTGGTAGGAGCTTGTAGGGTGCCATATGTTTCCGGAGGGTTGTGTAGGGTTCCGTAGGGGCCTGTGGTGTTCCCTAGGGGCCTGTAGAGTCTCGTACAGTTCCGTAGGGTCCTGTAGCTTTCCATAAGCGCCCGCAGAGGTCTGAAGGGGCCCGTACTGTTCCGTAAGGATCCATAGGGTTCCGTAGAGCTTCGTAGGTTCCCTAGAGGCCTCTGGAGTACCGCAGGAGCCAGTAGTGTTCCGTAGGGTCCTCTAGGGTTGAGTAAGTGCCCGCAGGAGTCTGTAGGAATCCGTGGGATTCTGTAAGGTTCTGGAGGGTTCTGCAGGGTTCCGTAGGGGCCCGTAGAGTTCCGTAGTGGCTGGTAAAGTTCCCTAGGGCCCTGTACCGTTCCGTAACTGCCTGCAAGGGTCTTTAGGCTTCCGTAGGGGCTGGTAGGGTTCCATAAAGTTCCGCAGGTTCCTGCAGAGTTCTGCAAGTGCCCGCAAGGGCCTGTAGGGGCCCACAGTGTTTCTGCCAGGTTCCGTAGAGTTCCGTAGGGGCCATATTTTTCTGTAGTGGCTGGTAGTATTCCGTAGGGGTCTGTAGGTTTCCGTAGGCACCTACAGTGTTCTGTAGGAGCCCATAGGGTTTTCGTGAGGTTCCGTTGTGTTGCTAAGGGTCTTGTAGAGTGCTGTCGGGTCCTGGAGTATTCTGTAGGGTTCCAGAGGGGCTCGTAGGGTTCCGTCGAAATCTGAAGGGTACCCTAGGGGCCCATAGAGTCCCGTAGATTTCCGTAGGGACCTGTAGGGTTGTGTAAGTGCCCGCAGAAGTCTGTAGGAGTCTGTGGGATTCTGTAAGGTTCCGGAGGGTTCTGCAGGGTTCCGTAGGGACCCGTAGAGTTCCGTAGTGGCTGGTAAAGTTCCGTAGGGCCCTGTGGGGTTCTGTATGGACCTGTAGGGTTCCGTAGGGGCCTGCAGGGTTCCGTAAGTGCCCGCAGGTGTCTGTAGGGTTCCGTAGGGGTCTGTAGGGTTCCGTAGGCACCTGCAGTGTTCTGTAGGAGCCCATAGGGTTTTAGTGAGGTTCCGTTGTGTTGCTAAGGGTCTTGTAGAGTGCTGTCGGGTCCTGGAGTATTCTGTAGGGTTCCAGAGGGCCTCGTAGGGTTCCGTCGAAATCTGAAGGGTTCCCTAGGGGCCCGTAGAGTCCCGTAGATTGCCGTAGGGACCTGTAGGGTTGTGTAAGTGCCCGCAGGGGTTGGTAGGAGCTTGTAGGGTGCCATATGTTTCCGGAGGGTTGTGTAGGGTTCCGTAGGGGCCTGTGGTGTTCCCTAGGGGCCTGTAGAGTCTCGTACAGTTCCGTAGGGTCCTGTAGGTTTCCATAAGCGCCCGCAGAGGTCTGAAGGGGCCTGTACTGTTCCGTAAGGATCCATAGGGTTCCGTAGAGCTTCGTAGGTTCCCTAGAGGCCTCTGGAGTACCGCAGGAGCCAGTAGTGTTCCGTAGGGTCCTCTAGGGTTGAGTAAGTGCCCGCAGGAGTCTGTAGGAATCCGTGGGATTCTGTAAGGTTCTGGAGGGTTCTGCAGGGTTCCGTAGGGGCCCGTAGAGTTCCGTAGTGGCTGGTAAAGTTCCCTAGGGCCCTGTACCGTTCCGTAACTGCCTGCAAGGGTCTTTAGGCTTCCGTAGGGCCTGGTAGGGTTCCATAAAGTTCCGCGGGTTCCTGCAGAGTTCTGCAAGTGCCCGCAAGGGCCTGTAGGGGCCCACAGTGTTTCTGCCAGGTTCCGTAGAGTTCCGTAGGGGCCATATTTTTCTGTAGTGGCTGGTAGTATTCCGTAGGGGTCTGTAGGGTTCCGTAGGCGCCTGCAGTGTTCTGTAGGAGCCCATAGGGGTTTAGTGAGGTTCCGTTGTGTTGCTAAGGGTCTTGTAGAGTGCTGTCGGGTCCTGGAGTATTCTGTAGGGTTCCAGAGGGGCTCGTAGGGTTCCGTCGAAATCTATAGGGTTCCCTAGGGGCCCATAGAGTCCCGTAGATTTCCGTAGGGACCTGTAGGGTTGTGTAAGTGCCCGCAGAAGTCTGTAGGAGTCTGTGGGATTCTGTAAGGTTCCGGAGGGTTCTGCAGGGTTCCGTAGGGACCCATAGAGTTCCGTAGTGGCTGGTAAAGTTCCGTAGGGCCCTGTGGGGTTCTGTATGGACCTGTAGGGTTCCGTAGGGGCCTGCAGGGTTCCGTAAGTGCCCGCAGGTGTCTGTAGGGTTCCGTAGGGGTCTGTAGGGTTCCGTAGGCACCTGCAGTGTTCTGTAGGAGCCCATAGGGTTTTAGTGAGGTTCCGTTGTGTTGCTAAGGGTCTTGTAGAGTGCTGTCGGGTCCTGGAGTATTCTGTAGGGTTCCAGAGGGCCTCGTAGGGTTCCGTCGAAATCTGAAGGGTTCCCTAGGGGCCCGTAGAGTCCCGTAGATTGCCGTAGGGACCTGTAGGGTTGTGTAAGTGCCCGCAGGGGTTGGTAGGAGCTTGTAGGGTGCCATATGTTTCCGGAGGGTTGTGTAGGGTTCCGTAGGGGCCTGTGGTGTTCCCTAGGGGCCTGTAGAGTCTCGTACAGTTCCGTAGGGTCCTGTAGCTTTCCATAAGCGCCCGCAGAGGTCTGAAGGGGCCCGTACTGTTCCGTAAGGATCCATAGGGTTCCGTAGAGCTTCGTAGGTTCCCTAGAGGCCTCTGGAGTACCGCAGGAGCCAGTAGTGTTCCGTAGGGTCCTCTAGGGTTGAGTAAGTGCCCGCAGGAGTCTGTAGGAATCCGTGGGATTCTGTAAGGTTCTGGAGGGTTCTGCAGGGTTCCGTAGGGGCCCGTAGAGTTCCGTAGTGGCTGGTAAAGTTCCCTAGGGCCCTGTACCGTTCCGTAACTGCCTGCAAGGGTCTTTAGGCTTCCGTAGGGGCTGGTAGGGTTCCATAAAGTTCCGCGGGTTCCTGCAGAGTTCTGCAAGTGCCCGCAAGGGCCTGTAGGGGCCCACAGTGTTTCTGCCAGGTTCCGTAGAGTTCCGTAGGGGCCATATTTTTCTGTAGTGGCTGGTAGTATTCTGTAGGGGTCTGTAGGGTTCCGTAGGCGCCTGCAGTGTTCTGTAGGAGCCCATAGGGGTTTAGTGAGGTTCCGTTGTGTTGCTAAGGGTCTTGTAGAGTGCTGTCGGGTCCTGGAGTATTCTGTAGGGTTCCAGAGGGGCTCGTAGGGTTCCATCGAAATCTATAGGGTTCCCTAGGGGCCCATAGAGTCCCGTAGATTTCCGTAGGGACCTGTAGGGTTGTGTAAGTGCCCGCAGAAGTCTGTAGGAGTCTGTGGGATTCTGTAAGGTTCCGGAGGGTTCTGCAGGGTTCTGTAGGGACCCGTAGAGTTCCGTAGTGGCTGGTAAAGTTCCGTAGGGCCCTGTGGGGTTCTGTATGGACCTGTAGGGTTCCGTAGGGGCCTGCAGGGTTCCGTAAGTGCCCGCAGGTGTCTGTAGGGTTCCGTAGGGGTCTGTAGGGTTCCGTAGGCACCTGCAGTGTTCTGTAGGAGCCCATAGGGTTTTAGTGAGGTTCCGTTGTGTTGCTAAGGGTCTTGTAGAGTGCTGTCGGGTCCTGGAGTATTCTGTAGGGTTCCAGAGGGCCTCGTAGGGTTCCGTCGAAATCTGAAGGGTTCCCTAGGGGCCCGTAGAGTCCCGTAGATTGCCGTAGGGACCTGTAGGGTTGTGTAAGTGCCCGCAGGGGTTGGTAGGAGCTTGTAGGGTGCCATATGTTTCCAGAGGGTTGTGTAGGGTTCCGTAGGGGCCTGTGGTGTTCCCTAGGGGCCTGTAGAGTCTCGTACAGTTCCGTAGGGTCCTGTAGGTTTCCATAAGCGCCCGCAGAGGTCTGAAGGGGCCCGTACTGTTCCGTAAGGATCCATAGGGTTCCGTAGAGCTTCGTAGGTTCCCTAGAGGCCTCTGGAGTACCGCAGGAGCCAGTAGTGTTCCGTAGGGTCCTCTAGGGTTGAGTAAGTGCCCGCAGGAGTCTGTAGGAATCCGTGGGATTCTGTAAGGTTCTGGAGGGTTCTGCAGGGTTCCGTAGGGGCCCGTAGAGTTCCGTAGTGGCTGGTAAAGTTCCCTAGGGCCCTGTACCGTTCCGTAACTGCCTGCAAGGGTCTTTAGGCTTCCGTAGGGGCTGGTAGGGTTCCATAAAGTTCCGCGGGTTCCTGCAGAGTTCTGCAAGTGCCCGCAAGGGCCTGTAGGGGCCCAGAGTGTTTCTGCCAGGTTCCGTAGAGTTCCGTAGGGGCCATATTTTTCTGTAGTGGCTGGGTAGTATTCTGTAGGGGTCTGTAGGGTTCCGTAGGCGCCTGCAGTGTTCTGTAGGAGCCCATAGGGGTTTAGTGAGGTTCCGTTGTGTTGCTAAGGGTCTTGTAGAGTGCTGTCGGGTCCTGGAGTATTCTGTAGGGTTCCAGAGGGGCTCGTAGGGTTCCATCGAAATCTATAGGGTTCCCTAGGGGCCATAGAGTCCCGTAGATTTCCGTAGGGACCTGTAGGGGTTGTGTAAGTGCCCGCAGAAGTCTGTAGGAGTCTGTGGGATTCTGTAAGGTTCCGGAGGGTTCTGCAGGGTTCCGTAGGGACCCGTAGAGTTCCGTAGTGGCTGGTAAAGTTCCGTAGGGCCCTGTGGGGTTTCTGTATGGACCTGTAGGGTTCCGTAGGGGCCTGCAGGGTTCCGTAAGTGCCCGCAGGTGTCTGTAGGGTTCCGTAGGGGGTCTGTAGGGTTCCGTAGGCACCTGCAGTGTTCTGTAGAGCCCATAGGGTTTTAGTGAGGTTCCGTTGTGTTGCTAAGGGTCTTGTAGAGTGCTGTCGGGGTCCTGGAGTATTCTGTAGGGTTCCAGAGGGCCTCGTAGGGTTCCGTCGAAATCTGAAGGGTTCCCTAGGGGCCCGTAGAGTCCCGTAGATGCCGTAGGGACCTGTAGGGTTGTGTAAGTGCCCGCAGGGGTTGGTAGAGCTTGTAGGGTGCCATATGTTTCCGGAGGGTTGTGTAGGGTTCCGTAGGGGCCTGTGGTGTTCCCTAGGGGCCTGTAGAGTCTCGTACAGTTCCGTAGGGTCCTGTAGCTTTCCATAAGTGCCCGCAGAGGTCTGAAGGGGCCCGTACTGTTCCGTAAGGATCCATAGGGTTCCGTAGAGCTTCGTAGGTTCCCTAGAGGCCTCTGGAGTACCGCAGGAGCCAGTAGTGTTCCGTAGGGTCCTCTAGGGTTGAGTAAGTGCCCGCAGGAGTCCTGTAGGAATCCGTGGGATTCTGTAAGGTTTCTGGAGGGTTCTGCAGGGTTCCGTAGGGGCCCGTAGAGTTCCGTAGTGGCTGGTAAAGGTTCCCTAGGGCCCTGTACCGTTCCGTAACTGCCTGCAAGGGTCTTTAGGCTTCCGTAGGGGCTGGTAGGGTTCCATAAAGTTCCGCGGGTTCCTGCAGAGTTCTGCAAGTGCCCGCAAGGGCCTGTAGGGGCCCACAGTGTTTCTGCCAGGTTCCGTAGAGTTCCGTAGGGGCCATATTTTTCTGTAGTGGCTGGTAGTATTCTGTAGGGGTCTGTAGGGTTCCGTAGGCGCCTGCAGTGTTCTGTAGGAGCCCATAGGGGTTTAGTGAGGTTCCGTTGTGTTGCTAAGGGTCTTGTAGAGTGCTGTCGGGTCCTGGAGTATTCTGTAGGGTTCCAGAGGGGCTCGTAGGGTTCCATCGAAATCTATAGGGTTCCCTAGGGGCCCATAGAGTCCCGTAGATTTCCGTAGGGACCTGTAGGGTTGTGTAAGTGCCCGCAGAAGTCTGTAGGAGTCTGTGGGATTCTGTAAGGTTCCGGAGGGTTCTGCAGGGTTCTGTAGGGACCCGTAGAGTTCCGTAGTGGCTGGTAAAGTTCCGTAGGGCCCTGTGGGGTTCTGTATGGACCTGTAGGGTTCCGTAGGGGCCTGCAGGGTTCCGTAAGTGCCCGCAGGTGTCTGTAGGGTTCCGTAGGGGTCTGTAGGGTTCCGTAGGCACCTGCAGTGTTCTGTAGGAGCCCATAGGGTTTTAGTGAGGTTCCGTTGTGTTGCTAAGGGTCTTGTAGAGTGCTGTCGGGTCCTGGAGTATTCTGTAGGGTTCCAGAGGGCCTCGTAGGGTTCCGTCGAAATCTGAAGGGTTCCCTAGGGGCCCGTAGAGTCCCGTAGATTGCCGTAGGGACCTGTAGGGTTGTGTAAGTGCCCGCAGGGGTTGGTAGGAGCTTGTAGGGTGCCATATGTTTCCGGAGGGTTGTGTAGGGTTCCGTAGGGGCCTGTGGTGTTCCCTAGGGGCCTGTAGAGTCTCGTACAGTTCCGTAGGGTCCTGTAGGTTTCCATAAGCGCCCCGCAGAGGTCTGAAGGGGCCCGTACTGTTCGTAAGGATCCATAGGGTTCCGTAGAGCTTCGTAGGTTCCCTAGAGGCCTCTGGAGTACCGCAGGAGCCAGTAGTGTTCCGTAGGGTCCTCTAGGGTTGAGTAAGTGCCCGCAGGAGTCTGTAGGAATCCGTGGATTCTGTAAGGTTCTGGAGGGGTTCTGCAGGGTTCCGTAGGGGCCCGTAGAGTTCCGTAGTGGCTGGTAAAGTTCCCTAGGGCCCTGTACCGTTCCGTAACTGCCTGCAAGGGTCTTTAGGCTTCCGTAGGGGCTGGTAGGGTTCCATAAAGTTCCGCGGGTTCCTGCAGAGTTCTGCAAGTGCCCGCAAGGGCCTGTAGGGGCCCAGAGTGTTTCTGCAGGTTCCGTAGAGTTCCGTAGGGGCCATATTTTTCTGTAGTGGCTGGTAGTATTCTGTAGGGGTCTGTAGGGTTCCGTAGGCGCCTGCAGTGTTCTGTAGGAGCCCATAGGGGTTTAGTGAGGTTCCGTTGTGTTGCTAAGGGTCTTGTAGAATACTGACCAGCCAGCTACAGAAAAGAATATGGCCCCTACGAACTCTACGGTAGCCTGGCAGAAACAAGTCTGGGCCCCTACAGGCCCTTGCGGGTCACTTGCAGAAGCTCTGCCTAGGAACCCGCGGAACTTTATGGAACCCTACCAGCCCCTACGGAAGCCTAAAGACCCTTGCAGGCAGTTACGGAACGGTACAGGGCCCTAGGGAACTTTACCAGCCACTACGGAACTCTACGGGCCCCTACGGAACCCTGCAGAACCCTCCAGAACCTTACAGATCCCACGGATTCCTACAGACTCCTGCGGGCACTTACTCAACCCTAGAGGACCCTACGGAACACTACTGGCTCCTGCGGTACTCCAGAGGCCTCTAGGGAACCTACGAAGCTCTACGGAACCCTATGGATCCTTACGGAACAGTACGGGCCCCTTCAGACCTCTGCGGGCGCTTATGGAAAGCTACAGGACCCTACGGAACTGTACGAGACTCTACTGGCCCCTAGGGAACACCACAGGCCCCTACGGAACCCTACACAACCCTCCGGAAACATATGGCACCCTACAAGCTCCTACCAACCCCTGCGGGCACTTACACAACCCTACAGGTCCCTACGGCAATCTACGGGACTCTACGGGCCCCTAGGGAACCCTTCAGATTTCGACGGAACCCTACGAGGCCCTCTGGAACCCTACAGAATACTCCAGGACCCGACAGC